>NC_056744.1:823524257-823764257 GCF_019279795.1 Protopterus annectens
TCTGCATAAGGTCTAATTACAACCCCCCCCCCATACTCATACCAAGATTTTAAATATTCCTAGCCAAACTGCTTGTATCATGTACTTCATCAGTGTGCACCGGCTGCCATGTCCTGTGCTCTTCACATCTCAGCTGGTGGTTCACATGTGATATAACAGCTTTCTGTCCGCTGTAGGATTATGCAGTAAACTGAGCATGCTCACTATGCCATCTATTTCCTCTATTTAGCCAGAAGTCATACACTGTCACACCCACATTTCTTATCTTTCATGCCTACATCACACAGCAGGTAGAATATGCCTGTGCATCATGCACATGACAGACAATGGTTTATGCCTCTCTAGTCCATTATATAGGCTTGTAAAACATATAAATTCTAAAATTCGGTAAGTACAGTGCAGCCCACCTAATCCATTATTTTCCCTTCTTATTGAATAAACTGCAGATCATACTTAACTAAAGTCATATTAATTTTTCCACTCATCACAAGAATTGTCTTTGTACTATATATTTTTGCATTCTGGTTTTGTTTTTGTTTGTAACCCCACTACCTCCATAATAAGTTTGCACCTTTATTGTAAATTAATAGTTCCTCATATTTCTCCATATCTATCTTCCTTATTCCTTAAAACTAAACTTTAATATGCGGACTTCCTTAAAGTGCTTAAAATTCCAATTATGCTCCATCTGCTTTATTTTTAACTATACATACTAAGGTGGTGGTGTTTCTCTTTATATGGTTCTTGGTGCACACCAAGTACCTTTTCTGACGTCTGTTCTGAAATGTCTCTATCCTATGCCCTTAATAAATTGAAATATCCAGAAATGTACTATATATATATATATATATTATAACCAGCAGGTCCTTTAATTTACAAATTTTTTGAATGGTAAATGAACTGGCTATTAAGGACCCTTTTCAACTATGATCTATGCCAAAAGCGGAAAGGTAAATGCAATATATACATAAATGGGCCCCCTTCAAAGTATCAAAATTGTAGAACATCGAACCTCTGATCATTGAGGAGCAGAGGATCTATGTTCTGCAATATCGAACTCAAAAAAAAAAAAAAAAGTAAAAACGTTTTTGTCAGGGGACAAGCCCCCCTGCATCCCTCATACCCCCTGTTACTAAAATCAGGGTTGGTCTTGGGTCAAGTGGTACCATAGGCAAAAGGGTTCCACAGCACCCCCCACCACCACCACCTGGTGCCCTATCCTGTTCTATTTACACCATTTAGTTTACTGGAAAAGCACCTCTGACAGAGCGGCACCCTAGGCGGCTGCCTAGTTGGCCTATGCCTAAGGCCAGCTATGACTAAATTATACCAACTCCAAGATTGCACTACAGTGAAGAGAATGGCATGTAATGAGAAATTTGCCATTCTCTTCACTGTAGTGCGATCTCAGAGTTGGTATATTTAAGTAGCAGGGGGTGTGGGGGTGCAGGGGGGCTTGCACGCCTTCAAAAACTTAAAAGCAGAGTTTTTTATTTTTTAATTTAGTCTGCTTTCATGTTTGATGTTGGAGAACATTGATTATCTTGTCCTCAATGATGTGTGGTTCGATGTTCTGCAACTTCAAGCATTTGAAGTAGACCTAAATATATATATATATATATATATATATATATATATATATATATATATATATATATATATATACATATGTTTTATATATATATATATATATATTTATTTTATATATATATATATATATATATATATGGGATCTGGTTACTACAACAAATTTACATATCAACGAAATGTAAATTCGCGAGTGCACTTTCGCGAAAGTGCATTTTGTTGAAAATGCACTTTCATGGGAAGATTAAAATAAGAAAAAAAAATAAGTAGTTATAAAAACATGCAGTTTGCTTTCGTCTTAGTTGTACATCAACGTTTAGTGTTGATGTACAACTAAGCAAACTAGTGCTGAGATCGTGGTACAGTGGGGATAAGGAAATATTCCCTTTTCCCCACTGTCGTGCAATCTCGGAGTGAGAATATTACAGTAGGGGGGGTGTGGGGCCCCCCCTGCAAAAGATGTTTTGTTGTGTTGTTTCTGTTAGGGATCCAGTGAGTATACTTCAGCAAAAGTGGGGGGATCTACTTTTCTTTTTCAAACAAGTGTATTTTCGATGAAGAAAAGTAGATCCATATATATATATATATATATATATATATATATATATATATATATAGATATATAGGTTTACTATGAGAATGTGTGGTGCACAGTCGGCGAAAACAGGAGTGTCGAACCTCATGTGGTTAATTCATGTATTGCCGACCTGCAATACGAGTGTGCAGTTTAGCGAATGCCATTATGCATTTGCACATATGACGTTGAAGTTATGACTACAGATCGCAGTACAGTGGGGAGTGGGATATTACCCTTTATGCCCACAGTAGTGCGATCTCGGAGTTGGAATATATCATTTGCAGGGGGTGTGGGGGTGCAGGGGGGCTTGCCCCCCTGCAAAAACATTACAGTCCGTGATATGCAGTAGTGAAGCACAAAACATAATGTTGAAAATGCGAATGCGGACATTTCACTATATGCACTTCCACATTAATAATATGCATCGTCTGAATCGAAAATCTGAACAAATTTTGTTGTGCATATATATATATATGTATACGTGTGTGCGTGTGTGTGTGTGTGTGTATGTATACATATATAGATATATATATATATATATATATAGAGAGAGAGAGAGAGAGAGAGAAAGAGAGAGCCTCTTTTAAGTAGTCAACCAGCATGTTTTGGATATGTGAAAAGAAAACAATTCCCTGAGAAAACATATAAACTCTTCAAAGACAGTGGGTGACATTCATTGTCATTACATTTAAGCTCAGTGAGTATCTGCGCAGGTCACACACAAGGGCAGCTCAACTGCAATTTTGAGACAGAAGCTGTGCCAAAGTGAATCCCTTAGAAGATGATCAACTAAAGTCTTATGCAACAGAATCTTTCTCACAGTAAATAAAGCTAACAACACTCATGTTATAGCCTTATTCTCAAATCAAATAGCCAAATTATGGAACTCGCTACCCCACACCCTCCAAAACACACAATAATCTACCAGTTTCAAACAGCTACTTTTTGAACATCTATCCAAGAACTGGCATTGCTCCTGTGCCAAACCTGACTGACAAGCTATCTGTAACTCTCTCAACATACTGTCCACTCCTTACCCCATTTTCTCCCTCTCCTCAGTATTTATTACAACTCCAAAAAAAAAAAAATATATATATATATATGTATATATATATATATATATATATATATATATATAAAGGAAATCTCATTTGTTCATAACTATTATTTAATATGTACACACTACTAACTTTATTTTTCTCACATTGATCTTCACTGAAATGCTTCTGTTTTTCTTTTTGAACCTGTATCTAGTAGAAAACTGTATTGAATACTACTTTGTATAGACTATCTGGATTATGTGTATTCTGCATCTTACTATATGTATAGTGTTGTACTATCTAATTATTGTATATTGTTTATATTTCTACGGAGCTTTTCTCCCCAGCCCTCTGCTAAAAATTCTGGCCCAGTTGTACTTTCCCAATTAACAAATCTAAATAAATTAATAAATGAGGAACATGTGAAAAATATACAACTTTCTTAGATAATGTCTCTTCCCACATTTTGAGATTCATACTCACTTTTTGCAGCATGTCAGCACGGTGTACAGATGGGTTATAAAAAGCAGACATATACCTTTTCAGTCTACTTTGCAATCAGTGAAAATGCTTGATTTCACTAAGAGCCAGGCTGTCTCCATTTTGACTTGCTCTTTCTGATTGTACCGAAAGCTGGTGCTGGCCTAGGAGAAGGTATAGGCAAATAATACCTCACATTGACTTTGCTGAGCAGGAGTTATTAGACAACTTAAATGTGGACAGGGATAAAGTAAGGGTTTTGGTGAATTGTATCGCCCACAAATGTGAAATGGGAGAATGCGTGGCCTTCATTAAACTGTGGATACCATGATATGTATAGCCTTCACTATTTTATGATCTGAAGAAGCACTTATGATTTTATCTGCCATTAAAGTTTTACAGCATATTTGGACTTATTTTTGTTGTTCCATTTCTGTGGTGAGACTGGACGTGTTATTTCTTCATCGTTCTTCTTTTTATGATGAACAGTCTCTTTTGGATAGAGCAGTTTATTCATCATTTATAGCCTTCAGTATACTTGCCATGGACACCCTTCATAGGCAAACTGGGGACATTCTGGGTATTTCACGGGCTTCTGCCTTGAGGATACTGCAACAGTTTCTTGAGATACTCCGAGTACATGCAGATAGGGATATCTATTTGCCAGTGTTACCTCAGCACAGAACCAGTACCATGCCTGCCTTCTACAGAATGTCACATATTCTTTGTGCAAAATATTGCACCCATATTGTTATAATGGCCACATAAGGACCATGGAAAGAGCAGTACCATAACAGGAAGGGCTACAATTCCATCACCAGGCATGTAGTGTGAGATGCATGGGGGTGCATCACCAATGGTTTAGCACTGCATTCTGGCAGTGTCCACGATTCTCACATTTGGACACAAGCTTGCTGTACGTCCTCCTCCTCCATGGTAGGATTCCTCATGATCATCTAGCTGGTAAGTGTAAATTAACCTGATGTTGTTAACTATAGTTATTTCTGTATCTATATAGTGGCATAGGTACTATTGAGTAATCACCCCTTGTTGTGTTATGTGTCCCCTCCCACTTTTGTTTTTTCAAGTGATGCAGGATACCCACTTGAACCCTAGCTAATAACACCAGTCAAACACACACAGGGAGCACCTAAGAAGTGGTTTAACACTGCCCTGCTTCAGACTCGGATAGTCAGTAAGTGAGTATTTGGCCTGCTCGAACCCCATTTCAGTGGCCTGGACAAGCTGAAGGGTCCTTCATTTTGAGCCTGTTACTGCATCCAAAATATTCATAGCCTGATGTGTCTTGCCTAACATAATCATACATCATTTATTTTATTTATTTATTTTATTTATTTTACATTTGTTGACCGGGCTAGTCCAGCTGGATACATATCCCTTTTCAGTAGAGGCCCGGGGAGAAAAGCTCCAGCATAATAGCAATACATGATGAGAGCAAGTTACATTTACAATATAAGAATAGGAAATAACATAGACTTAATATAAGCACAAGTAGCAAAGCAACAGGTTAAACAAACTAGTTGTATAGGATAAACACAGTGAAAATAGTGGTCAAGGTAACTAACTTATCAGGGCAAATTATGAGTACAGGAGATTTGATAGGTTAGTCGGGTTCTGTGCATGGGCATAGCCATTGTAGCTTAAGATGGTTTTTGAGGTTGTTTTTGAACTGTATATGTGAGGTCATAAGTCTAAGGGTGTTTGGCAGGGAGTTCCAGGGTTTTCCAATGGAGTTGGCATACAGGGCATCACCACCCGAGTTCTTAGCTTTAATTGTTAAGATCTGGACATTATTAGCTGATTAGCTGATCATTCTGTTGCACAGTTGTATTAGCCAGTGACCAACAGTGTCAGTGCAGATCCCTTTATTGTTTATCTCATCAGTGATGACAGGAATGGAGCCCCAGGTGTTGGAAAGATCTCCATCCCTCCCATCTGAGGATCACTTCACAGAGTGGGATTTGTGGGCCCATTGCTTTAAGCACCCATGCACTTCACGGCCTAGCAAGCCAGCACATTGGGCTTCAGGACCTGGGTGAGACTATGGTAGAGAGGGCAGTGAAGAAGAGATGGGGTGGATATGAAACTCTCCTCCTCCTAGGTCAGTCAGGATGGTGGCATACCTGAGACTCTCTGAACCAGGTTGGTGTATTCCTCACCATCTCTTTTGTGTTTGTTTACCATCTGTATGTCTTGTCTCCCTCTACAGTTGTCAGCCCACTGTAGTGTTCCTGTCTGTCTTGTTTGTCATTAATGTTTTAAAATAAATCCTCATCTCTTCCCTAGCCCTTTCTCCTACACCTGCCTTTCTTCCTTCCCCAACTTCCCTTATTAAAATATATATATTTTGAAAAATTGGGATTGTTCCCCCTCATAAAATTATTACCCATTCCCTTCCACTTCTTCCAGCACAATCCTCAACATGTTGTGTCATGTTTTCCTTCTCTGTTCTTGCCTCTTTTTTCTGACTCTCCTATTTTCCTCCTTTCCAACCTTATAAAAGCCAGATCACAGTGTCCATATAAGGACATGTCATTCCCATGTAATCTGTCAACCTCGCTGAACCTATTTAAGCGTAATTTGGATGATTGGATGGGAAACCGCAAATTCACCCCTAGAGTTTCACCTGTGTCCTCTTGGACAGGACTAGTAGTTGTTGACTTAGTTCCGCTTAGTACCTTGATATTCTTGGGAGCAGGGGTTGTACTTGGTGTGAGGATATCAGATATTGCTATCTGTGCTAGCATGACTGGCTGAAGTTTTTAAATACATGTAAATAATTGAAAATTACCCTGTGTTATATATGCCAGCATGACTAGCTATAATTTTTAAATAAGTTAAGTTTTTTGATTGTTGCTTTGATTTATGTGCGATGTTTGAATCGGACAGTGTTCTTCTGGCTGACCAAGTGTACATGTTTTTTTAAAGAAATCTGAATGTAGGTTATGCCAGTCAGCTGATCTAGATGTGATGTCATTGTGTGCCAGAACTGAAAGGAATAGAGTCTCCATGGCAGCTATTTTGTTTACTTTTTAAAGTCTGATATGAGAAAGTAGAACTCTCATAACAGCTTTCTGTGACTTTTAAAAAACTTCTGCTATAAAAGCAAATGCTGAATCAGTTAAAGTTCAGTAGCAGTGCAGTAGTTGTTGTAGTTGTCACTTGTTGTTTTCCAGAATAGTAGTTATCACTCAGAGTTTTCCAGAGCTGTTCAGCAGAAATAGTAGGAGTTGCTATTCCAGTCACTGAGGACCAGACAATAGCCTGAAAGGTGGACATATATTCTTATTTTGCCTTGCAGAAGTAAGAGTGTCATCTTGCCCTGCTGAGTTAATTAGATTAGACAGGGACAGTTAATCTTTAGATAGTTAGAGATCTACAGTTAGATAGTTAGATTTTTTTCTAAAATCAGAGTGAAACCTATCCTACAGTGTTATTTTCATAATTTCTGTGTGTGAAACTGTGGTTTATTGGAATCAGTTATTCAATGTATATATGTTTTAAATAATTTTATTTACTAAATATTTTACTATCTTTTTTGTGGCTGGTTATTTAGAAGTACTTTTAGTAACCAGAGAGTATTTATGCTTATTGCGATAACACCAGGGCCACTCTGAAAAGCCATACTGCTTGGATTACATGCTACCTTTTATATCAATGCTTATTTTATCCATGGTTTACTATCAAAATCCTGAAACTGATTCTGTCGAGTAATGATGTCATCAAAATAAAATATTGAAAATGACAACATCGGAAAGGCACAATTATGAAACCAGGAATGTTGACCCGTCCATATTTGACAAAATCGACATTATCCAGCATACCTTCCCTTCCTGTAAGTTCCAACTAATGTTTTGCAGGGGGGCAAGCCCCCCTGTACCCCTCATGTGGGGGGCTGCACCCCCCACACCCCCTGCTAATTATATCCACAAACTCCAAGATTGCACTACAGTGAGGAAATGGGTACATTTCCAGATGCCTACTGTACCGCGGTCTCCAAGCAGAATGTCGACCTCACATCGGATGCACACTAGCATTTACTGTTGTGGTGTCAACCATTTTCAGTTTGGCCTTCCGTGAACTGGAAATTAGCCTTTCAACTATCTCAGTTTGACTGAATGCCATCTGAAATGGTGATAGTAAACCTTTATTCACAATAAATGAACACCCGTTTTGAAGGGTATTGTGGTATTTGACTGGTGTCAACCATTACCTTGTAATATGGAAATGAAGACATAGCAAGTAAATCTGTGCCAGTCTTTCTCAAGAGTGTTTGTATGTGTGAATATTAAATATTTAAGAGTGAGTGTGTCAAATACCTATAACTGGGACACAGTGCTCTGTAGTGGTTAGTGTGAAGACTCATTTGGAGATCTGGAGTGAAACATATAGTCCAGTCCAAGGTTTGGAACCTGTTCCTGCTGAACTCTTAGGTGAAATTGTGTATGTCTATCCCTGCATTCAGTTACGCTCTCTTACCAGAGACAGTGGTGAAGATTGAGGCTTCTTAATTTCTGCCCCAGGTTTCAGTAGGGTATCACACTTGGCTAGGCTTTTAGCCTAGTAAAATCCTATGATCCTATGCTCCTATGAACCTTCATTTTAAATAGTTTTAAATCACTGCTGTTTTTAATATCAGCTGCTAATTTACTTCAGAGTACCAATCTGAAAACAAGTCTGTTGTTCTGTTGTTTCTCCTAAACAATCTTAAAAATCTAACTTGATAAAATGTTCCCTTTTTAAAGATGGACGTTCAAATAGAAATGGATCCTATGCAGTCTTATGGAATTGTATCATATTCTCCACACGTATCTATATGCAATAATAATGAAAACAAATTTACCAGTCATTCTTCTTAGATAATACATTCAGAGTTGTTATCATTTTTATGAACCTTCTATATTTTCCCAGTCTACGTATCTGGGATTTTGTGCGAGGAAATGAAAGACAGTTTCTATATTATCTTTTAAGCTCTTTCAGCCTCATTATATTAATAAATACAGTTTACATTACTTCCATAGATTGTGATTTTATAAATCTCCTAACGCATCTGATTTTATTATGTCCTATAATGGCACTATCTAATTAACTTGTTGTCAGCCTAAATAAACAGGTCTTTAAATGTGGTTTGATTAAAATATCTGTTAACCTGCACGTATTTTGCAAAACAAGAAAAAAAAAACATATGCTTTGTCTTACCTATATTTATTATTAGGTTATTAGTCTCTTTGTACATATTATTATCAAATGCATATACAGTTTTGGAACTTCAAACGAGTTTTCCTTGATGTCACATTTTTCCCTTCTTTAAGTCATAGGCATACATAAAGTATAATTAATCAACTGGTACTTTTATGCCCTGGATATACAGACAAAAAAAGATAAGAACATAAAATGGACTCTTGAGCACTCCACTGAAAAATCCTATAAAGTCACCCAAACCCGACTTCTGTTCTATGTGCTATCTCCTATAATGTAACTAAGCTGTAATCCAATTTACAAGAGGTCTTGAAAATTCTTTATTGAAAAATTTACTAATTAGTAAACTGTTACTGACCCTATCAAAAGCAGTAGTGACATCTTTGAATATTTCATCTGGCTGAATCTTTGCTTAAAAGGCTAAGATAACACTGCTGTAGAAGAACTGTCTGCACTTAGCAACAGATTTCTTGTTTCTTCATTCTTCAGATGAGATGTTTAACCAAGGCGCCTTTTGCCTAAGTTGGTGGCAGTTAAAATGGATATAAAAGATCCCACTGCACCTATCAAAAAGCATAGGATAAGTTCCCGATGCCCAGGCCAAATTTCCCCTAGTAGTATAAATAGCACCTAAGTTCACCCTGAAAAGAGGACACTAACCTAGTGAGACAAACCTGCTCAACAAAGGATAAATAGATAAATTGTATAAGTAGGCTGATATATATTACACACTCCTGTATTTTCCAGTTCTTCAAACAACTTATTTAATAGCAATTTTTCTATAACCTTAACTGTGTTAGATAGTAAATTCCTAGTTCAATAACTAGTCACACTGTATTTGGAGTCTTTCTCCTTATATACTGGTTTAACTCTGGCTAGTTTCCAACTACCCAGTACTTCTGCCTCTTTATAACTAGATAAGCAAATAACTTTAAAGGCTTTACTAGAACATATTTTAATGTTTTTAGGTCCCTGTTTATCATGCCTTCCTTTCTAGATGCCTTAGCATAAACTAGGTTACCCAAATGTTTATAAACATCTTCCTCTATGACTTGCTTTTGTGCTCTCCTTTGGATATATCTTAGCTCCTCAATTCAAAGTTTTATAAAATGTTTAGTAAATAGGTCTACTATCTTATTTTAACCTTTAATTTTCAAGTTATTATCTGAAATATTTACATGTATTTATTTGGCCTTTACCTTTTCTAATATACTTAGGGAAGGCATTTTTATTATCACTCGTGTTGTGTGTCCTGTATTACATAACTACAATGATTACTTCTTTTCCAGTAATGTTCTTGTTATGAATGTTAACCCTGATCTTAATACAAATGTAATTACATAGATTTTTCTTAGTCATTAATTTGTATCTCTATTTTATTAAGCTTCTGGTTTATGTACTTATATTAACCAGTGTTCTGTGGTTCCTTGTTTCTGCTCTTCACTATTTATTCACTACTTTGAACCTTAAGATCTCAGCTTTTAAAAATTACACATAACATCTTTGTCCTGGTTCTTGAAAGTATCATTGCAATACACTATTTTCTAAATGTTCCGATCATTTTCATAGTTGGCAATGGTGAAGTATCTTGATGTGAACTTAGACTTGGTATCATGTCTCGTTGGAATGGTCACAGAGAATATCTAGGCTATTTTACCCCATGCTGGTAAGTTAACTACTTGTGTTAAGTCATTATCTTGTAAAACTATATTAAGTTTTCTTCATTTGATTTTTGCTGTCCACTATGCTCCGCTTGGTTCCAGGAAGATTATGATCCCCTGCTATAATGCAGCCTTGAAGGTTTAAGCAGTAGATAAAATTCAGTACTAGATGACAATTTTCCTTGTGTGATCTCTAATGTGAGTTACACATATTATTTTGAGGACCACACTGAAGGTCTTGATTTTACTCTTTTTCTACATTGAGAGACTAGGAAGTCTAATATTGTGAGGAACTTTTTGCTTAAATGAACTAAGGCCTCATGTAAGGTTACTGTTTTGATCAGTTCCCAGTTGCTATGTTTAGGAATAAACAGTAATATTTGATTACTAAATTTGATTTTATTTCTATTTTATAATGGCTGTTTATGTGAGTTATGATCAATAACAGCATATGACATGACATAATTCTGACATAGGTAAATTTACTGAAGCTGTAGTTAGTTTCCAGACCAAAATATATATATATATATATATATATATATATATATATATATATTTTTTTTTCAAGTAACTCTCCAGCCTTGTGGATATTTGTGTAACTTGAATTAATCCATTCAGATTGATGCTATGGTAAATTAGTAGAATTTTCAGCACTCCTGTACCAAGTAATATTAAGGTCACCTACAAGTAATGTCTCAAGAGACACACTTGCAGGAATTCAGATCAGTATGTCCAAATGCAGAGATGGAATAGGCAAGTAAAGGAGAGTAGTATTGCAGGAAATTAATTCATCTTCAAATCTTGGTGAATATCTTCATGTGGTGGACCCCATTTTTGCAAAATCTTACTAAGACAGTACTAATATATAAACTGTATTTAATATATCATAAAAGGTAAGTCAAAAAATAAAAAAGGAAGACTGGGTGCACAGGTCACAGAATTAAAAAGTGACCACACTTGAAGTACTCACTAGTGTCATGACTGAAAAACAATTCAGTGTAGAATCTTCATGGCATAGACCATTCCTATCTCTGGGTTAGGCAAGGCTTACGGGGAGTGTGTACCCCCATAGTAAAAAGAAAGAGCAGCTCACAGAAGACATAAAAACTGACACATCCAGCAAGAGGCATACAGATGATAATGTGAACCATTGAAGATAAGGAAAAAATAAAGTACTATTACGGTTATACAAGAAACCCAGAATTTCCAGACAGAGAATATCTAGCAAGAGTCAGAGAGAAATTAGAGGAAAGAAAAATTGCACAAGAAAAGCTACAAATAATAATTTTAGATCCTTAATACAACAGATCAAGGAAAAATATTACCTAGATGAAGAAACATTGGGCCACCTGGAAAAAGAAGTGACAGAGGAAGTGCAAAGTGGGACAAGAAAACCAAGAAATATTGGACTTTTCTGACCTTGTTAAAACTTGTAGGGGACTCCAAAGCATATACCCTCCTTCATGTCATTAATGTTTGGAAGAACAGTAGGGACAGGGGAAGAGGAAAGAAAGAAGTAACTGTAAGTAAAAGAGTTTTTGCTCTTAGCAGTACTTTTATAAAACATGACACATACTGCACGGTATAAAGTAAAGCATGTTCAGTTATTTTTGTGTGTAATGGGGATATTAAAGTAAACAGGTTCTCTTTTTTTCCTTTTTTTTTCTTTCTTTCTTCTTGTTCAATTTATGAAATGTAGGCACTGCAATGTAAAAAGAGAAGAATGCCTGGACAAAAGAGAATGATATAAGTAAAACTGATATGCTTTTCCTTACTTTTGCATAGGGAAATTACTGGATTAAGGGCTTTGGCTTGATCTAATAACAAGTTTTAAGGGGAAGGAAGTAAATAAAAGAACACTGAATGTAATGAAAAATTTTCCTGTAGCAAATAAATGTCCACATTGCAATGTGAGAAGCTTGTAGCTGAAGGCAATTCTGTATCTGTTAGGCAATTGTATATCTGGTTCTAATGTTTCTGTGGAGACAAGCTGATAAGGGCAATACGAACAGAATATTATTTTCTTTCATTGGCTAAAACACAATGTTTTTTAAGCATTCAAGTTGTTTTCTACACCTGGGAAAGGAATAAAGATAAGGCAAAAACAGACAACACTTACTATAAGAAGAAGCTCAGGCTATACCATGCATCATGGCACAGATAACCTTCATTATAGGTCAGTTCAAGCCTGTGAGTGTCACTATCAATCTGGGATAACTGTTCCTATTAGGAGGGTTAAATGTAATTATTTGAAGTTGTACATAGTTTTGTGTATAGTAATTTAATAGCTTATGGGGTGTGCTTTTTGTGTTTGTTTGAGAGTTTTCATTAAAACAAAATGTCTTGTAAGATGTGATATAGGTTTAAAAGGATATGACAAGAAACAACTGTATAAAAGATCAACCTGCCAAACTTAAGTGTAGGTGTGTAATACAAAAGCTGAAACTAGACATTTAAAAATCTGTTATATATAACAGGTGGAAATAATAACTTCTTATCATAATGACAGCACTTTCCATATTAACTTTAAATGTGAATGGTCCCATTGTTATATACAAAAAAGAAACAACATTGAAGTACATTACAAAGTGCAGAGTGCCAATAGCTATGCTGCAGAAAGAAATGAGCAGGTGAATTTGATAAAAAAAGATTTCATGATAGTTATTCAGTGAAATATCTGGGAGAAAGAAAAAGGAAATACTTATATTAATTGCTAGTGGAGCTACAATAGTGATAGAAGGAGGAAAAAGATAATAATAGTAGATTTGTAGAAGTAAGAGGCTACTGGGAAGGGAAGAGAATTATACAGGCATGTATTTATATTTCACCTAAAACTGCTATAATGGAGCTTAAGAAAATTCTTGGAGTAATAATCAGTTTTCAGTAGGGAATATTACTTATAGGTGGGACTAGATTTGATTTGCAACAATGAGGCTGTATCTGGGGGGGGGATATAACAAAAGAGTGTAGATTTTTGAAGATATTTATGAAGATATTTGGTATGGAAGATGTAAATTCAGTAGTAGGATCTCGGAGAGAATTTACATATTATTTCCCAAGGTGCAACATCTGGGCTAGGTTACACAGAAATTATATTTCACAAGAACATGCACATTTAATTGAAAATTTTGATATGTATCCAATAACCATTTAGATTATGCGCAAATAATAACTAAAATAAAAATAGAGTTAATAAAATAAAAATGAGACACTGTCACTTCCCACCTATCTGTTAAACAGAGAAGATTTTAAGGAATGAGTAGTGGAAATTATTTTAGAGTTATTAGAGAAGATAGAAATTTCTTCAGAAAATAAAACTAAGGATTGGGATAAAATAAAAGTGAGGTTTAAGAAATGAGTAGAAATAAAATAAAAAGAGATATGGTTAAGAAGTAACAAGAATTATTTAGAGAGACTGACAAAGATTAAAGTATTGCAAAACAGGGGGGATCTCACAGAACAAGAAGAGGTGCAACTGCAGACTACTAAAGAGAAAATAATGGACTACCTTGATAATATGCATGAGTTTAGAAATACCGCCAAGCAACCTTTCTGATAACTCCAGAACACAAAAGCTTTTAGCACAATGGCTCAGGCAAAAGAAAGTAGAAAGGGTTGTTGCCATGCTTAAGGAGCCTATAACAAGGAAGATGACCAGAACTCCTGTACAGGTATTAGAAATATTTCAGAAATTTTATAAAAATCTGTATAAAGTAGATAAATGTGGAAATCAAGAAAATGCAAAAACGGAAATGTTTATGGCAGAATTAAATATGTCAAAGTTAGATGTAGATGATGCTCAATTACTAACAGGATAAGAGGAGATGACATAAAAATGGTGACATATAACCAATCTACAAAAAAAAATTTCCAGGAAGAGATGATATTCCTGTGGTAGTCTGGAAGCTAGGAGGGAAGAAAGTGATAAAGATCTGGAAAGTTTTGTTCAAAAGTTGTTTAAATGGAGGACAAGCACCAACATCCTAGAAGAAAATTGTGGTGACTGTAATACTTAGAGATGGTAAAAACCCATTAGGTCCAGCTTCATATAGTCCCATTTCAATTCTAAGCCATGATTACAAAGTGTTTATGTCTATAATGGCTAAAAGAATGGCAAAGGTGATGGCAAAATTGATATATATGGATCAATGTGGTTTTCTGGAGGGGAGGCAAACATTTGACAACATTAATAGAACAATGATGATCCACAGGGAGGCAAAATGTAAGAAAATACCAGTGCTGTTGGTGGTTCTTGATGCAGAGAAAACAGTCATCAGAGTAAGCTGGGATCTTATGCTAGGGCAATTGAGTTGTTTGCATTCCATGATAAAATAATAAGGTTGATTAGGAGGATATATGAGGGATAGGAGGCAAAAATTAAAGTGTGTGTCTGTGGGCTTCTCTCTGATAAGTTCTGTTTAAGTAAGGAACCGTGCAGGGGTGTCCTCTTTCCCCTTTGTTATCTGAGTTATATTTAGAACCATTGGCAAAGAAAATAAGGGACTCAGAAATTCAAAGATATAATTAGCATGGTAATCAAAAAATAAATAACAAAACCATGTCCACAACGCTCAAAGCTAAACTCTTCACTAGAACTTTAATAAAATAAAATAAAAAACAAAACACTGTATTAAACACTGGGTTAAGCACTTTCAACTCAAAGACATCATCAGAACCGCAAGATAATATGATTTTACATTACACGTTGGATGCAGGAGACATTCAAAATATTATTTGTCGAAATTGGCATTTATTGTTACATGATGAAGTGACCAAAATTTTTTTTCGCCTGTCTCTATATTTACATTCAAAAATAGGAGAAACATCAAAGCACTTTTGGAGAAATCATTTGTTAATGGGGACAGTCCACTAGTTACCAGAAAATGTGGTTGATGTAAACAATGTCCATATATTTGTACCAATCCCAGTGATGTTTGGAAAATTAAATTGCAGCATATAAAAAAAAAGAAGTGCCTACAACTGTCACTCTGAAAAAGTAGCTTATCTTGCTCTTTGTGACTCCTGTTCAGCTTTTTACATAGGCAAAACTGTGAACTCCCTTAATAAAAGGATTTATCAACACCAGTACAGTATATGTCATGTGGAAGCTAAGAGTGCCTTGGTCAGACATTCCATTAACTGTCCAGGGTTCAGGCACTTCATGTTTTTGGTGTTGGAACAGGTCAAAGTGGATTTATTTCCTGGGGATTGGCTGAATTATTTATTACAGTGTGAAATGTATTGGTAAATCCACTATGACACAACTAATCTTCCCAGTTTGAATGAAAATATCTTGATCAGTAGTGAATTGAAAAGGAGAGCTAATAAGATTTAAAAGCTATTTTGAGTCATGTTCATTTTTATTCTTGGTGGTGTCTGGTTTATTTTCATTTTTATTCTTATTCTTTGATGTGATTTAACATAGTACGGTCATTGAGATTTTCCCATATGATGATTTGATTGGCTGATTTTTGGGGGGGGTGATGATCAGTTGGTCTTGGAGTATGTAATGCATTTTATGACAACACTGCGGTTCTGATGATGTCTTTAAGAGATGGAAATGCTTAACCCAATGTTTAATACAGTGTTTTGGTTTTTATTTTATTTTATTACAGTTCTAGTGAAGAGTTTAGCTTTGAGCTTGTGGATGTGGTTTTTTTATTAGTGTTTTTGTTTTCCATGTCTGGTTCCATTTCAAGTCGATTGTTTGATTTTTATTTTAGCTTGGTAATCAAGAAAAGTTGGCTTTATTTGCAGATAATATTATTTTGTACCTGATAAAACCAGAAAAGGACTTTTCAGTGTTGTGGAACATTCTGAGACAGTTTCAATTATTTTTGGAATACAAAATTAATAAAGATAAAAGAAAGGCAACAGCTGTAAACTATGCACCCTCACACAAATTGGTTCAGCGATACCTATATTTATGGGTACATGATAAAATGAAGTACTTAGGAGTATGAATAAAAATTGATTCTATTATGGCAGCTAAGGATATGTGGGAAGACACTAAAGAAAATATAAGATAAAAACTAAGAAACTGGAAGCTCAGTTTTATGCATATGGATGTCAAGATTCAAGCAATAAAAATGTTTTTAGTCCCTTTAGTTTTATACACGTCAGGCATATTTTTATCCAACGTAAGAGAAAAGAGGATAACAATTAATAAAACTCTGAAGGATTTTTTTTTCCGGGAGGGGAAGAGGGCAAAGTTCAAGTGGGATAAGCTGATCCTTCCAACACAACAAGGTGGTTTTGAGTTTACCTGATTTGAAAAGGTATTTCAGAGCTACACAGTTAAGGCTCGTATACCTAGCCCAAGCAGAAAGCTATAATTCAAAATTGAAAAAAGGGATGATGATGAAAAAGAGGGGAACCACAAGAAATAAGGAGAAACTGGGATTTTGGATGCAGATCCTTAAGGAGAATAATACACTCTAAAGACTTAAACCTTGCCTGTGATTTAAACATGACCTACTTGAGAGACAGGTATGTATCCCAGAGACTACCCCTTCTTTGGAACAGGCTTCCCATTCATGTACGCAGAGTTTCTCCCTAACCCAATTCAAGTGTAACTTGGATAATTGGATGGGGAACAGGAAATTCCTCCATGGTTTGACACCTATGTCTCTTATGGACGGAGGCAGCCTGTAAATGGCTTATTTCCCAGGCCCCTGCTTGTAAATGTTTCATCTTCCAAGCCACTGTTTACATTTCTGAACTTGTCAGAGATTCTGGGATGCATGGCTAGTCTTAAAAAGGCCCTTGTGGTCTTTAGTCTAGTAAATACCAATGAACCTATGAATAACAATAATCATACAGAATATTATATTCATAAAGTAGCAGAAAGTATTCTAAGAGCTAAGCCAACATGGGAAAGCAGAAAAGAGATTCTGCCAATAGGGATGACTGCAATTACAGGTACACACTCTAGCAATAGGGTTCTGGAAATTACTGGATAAAACTGGCAAAGGAACCAAGGTAATGGTAGCAAATAATTAAAGAGGGAAAGCTAAGAGAATGGGAAGAGGCCAAGAATTAATTTGGATTGCTGGTTGGAGATTGCCCTCCCTATCAAGGATTGATATCAGAGTATAGGCAAAGAGAAAGGAATGGGTGATCCAAAGTGAAAGCCCAGCACTGGTAGAGTTTTTAGTAGATTCTAGAAAATAATCTGCTGTTAAAAAGGGATAATTAGTAGGGCACATAAACATTGTACGATAACTATAGGAATCAATCAGTGGATGTTAGAAAGGACTGGGAAGAGGGACTGGATATGCAATTTACAAAGAAACAATGGGAAGATATATGAATATTTCCCAAATGAACAGGAAAGTACAGAAGATTTAGGATCTTTGCTTGGAGGCATACCCCTCAACTGTCCAGATTGTCACAGAATGTCCAGATTGTTGCCTCATATTTTGGTCTATTCCTCATAAAATTTGTGTTTTTCTGGCAAGTCACTGAGGATTTGAGTCACTAAATAATGGCATACATTTGAGTTTCAAACTTCGTATCTTTCAGAAAATGCATGCTAACACAAATCTTGTTATTCTGGCAACTTTCTAAGTATATAGGAGCAATATTTAAAATCTGTCCTCATTTTGGGCCTTTGTCCCCCCATTATTTCAGGCTCTGTCGAGATTTCTATGCTAAGAGATTGAGTGGTATGCTTGGAAGTGTTTGCATGAGTATTTTTATACCCAAAGCAGAGTCCAAAGAATTTTAACACAGGTAGATTGCAAATGTTGAAGGTGTGATGGGGAAGAAAGAGGCAATTGAGAACATATCTTTTCGGAGTGTAATAAGTTGGCAGACTTTAAAAATTGCCTGCAGACTATTCTGTCAGAAATACTGGATGAGAAAACTGGTGTAACTAAGGAATAAAGGAATTAATTGCCTATATAGTAAGGCATTACTGAGTTTAATTCTGGAGGCCGCCAAAAAGCAACTACTAGAAAATGAAAATCAAAGTCTAAGCCAACTATATTAGAAGTAGTGAATATAGCAACAAAGATAAATGAAATGGAAGTGGGATCTTTAGAAAATGGTAGGAGCAAATTACATAGAAAAACGGGAATTGTAGGAACAATACATACAGAATAATGTTTTGGAGGAAGAATAAGATTTAAGGGAAGGCAGGAATTGAAAGAGTTGTATAATGTTTGATCTTCAATGACTGTACAGAAGACTATAAGTGATATATAATGTTTGTAACTGAAAATATGTCAATGTGGTTTGTTTTCATTTATATAAATGGATGACTGAATATGCCATTAAGTGATAATTCAATAAAGATGCTTCTTTTTTAATAAAAGAGTTTTTTGAATGGTATAAAAAGGAAACATGGACATGGAAAAAAAAGAGATCTGATATGGTGTGATAAACTGAGATGCGGCCAGCCCAGCTAGCTGGAATTTTGTAAATAATTATATGTCGCTTGAAAATATTAATATGATTTATATGGAAATGTGACACTGCCAGCCCAGCTAGATAGAATTTTGTAAATAATTCTATGTCATTTGCTAATAGTAATATGATTTGTATGCTTGCCTTAAAAATGTAAGAAAACTATATGTTATGTGCTGAGCTTCAAGATTGTAACCACAGTGCACCCTGCTGGAAAAAAGCAGAAATGTGTATAAACTATATGCCGGTGCAAATGTATGTTTTCATAGCAGAAGTTGGGACATACAGAGTTAACTTGCAAACTCTAAGAAAATAACTTGATAAGTAAAGAGTTTTACGATGTGTTATAAAGTTAGTTTATCTAAGCTAAGAGACAGGATGTCTAGGCTAGGGGCTTCTTTCTATTGTCTTTCCAAGGTAATTATTTTACAACTTTAAGTTTCAGGCAGGCTTCTAAGAGAGAATTGTCAGCTTCTGAGAGATAAGTTGTTTTAACAGAGACATGTTAAAATTTATGTTCCTGCTAGCCTGGGAAACCTAGGCAGAGGTGACAAGAATGATGTGATCTGACATGATTCAGCAGTAATGTGTATTATTAATTTAAGAACTATTACAGAGAGAAAGTCAGTGCATTTTGTATTGTTTGTAAATATAAACGAATACTGTGCAAGACTCACCCAGGCAGTTTTTAAGTTCCAAGCACAAAATATGCTGCAAAAGTCAAGTAAACGAGTACTGTGCAAGACTCACCCAAGCAGTTTTTGAGTTCCAAGCACAAACTATGCTGCAAAAGTCTATTCAGACCAACATTCCAACAGAAGCAGTTTCCTTTCCAAAAAAGGCAAGGTTGCTTTTAAACCATAAGCATAAACTATGCTGCAAATGTCTATTCAGACCAATAATCCAACGACATAAATTTCTTTTACAAGAAAACAAAGTTATAGAAAGATATATAAAAAACTGCTTTTTATTATTGATAACAAGGAGGTGAGTGCTTTCGCTTTACAGCTTCTTCAAACCATGATAAAATGGAGAAAGACTTCACTTTTATGTACACACTCATAAATAATTAATCAAACAATTAAATAATTAATTCTGTTAGTAAAATCAGTTTGTGAAAACTAAGCCAGTCACATAGACTGCAATAGATTCTGTGACTTCAATAAAATGTTTACATTCATATAAAATCATATAACAGAACTAATATATGAAATTAGTATAAAATTTACACAAACATATATAAAAAATGAAATATATCTCATATGAAATATAATCTTCCATTCAGTATTTGAATTTTCTACTTTTTAACTTGGGCTTTAAAGGAATCTTGTCATTCAATCCTGGGGGGATGTGTGCTTGCAATCTAATTATCCAATCTGCCTCTAACTGTTCAGTGCGATTCCTTATATCTCCCCCTCTCCTACTAGGTGTATTAATTTCTAAAATCATAAACTTAAAACTATGTTTGGTCCCTTCCTTTAAAACATGCTTGGACAGGGCATTCACTTCTGATTTTATTTTAATTTGGTACACATGCTCCCTGATTCTGTTCCTCAACTGCCTATCTGTTTTTCCTACATAAAAAACACTACATTCCAGGCAGATAGCTAAATAAACTAAATGTTCTGTGTAACATGAAGCAGTAACCTTGAATGTATAGAGTCTTGAGGTTACAGGATGTACGAACATGTTACTGCTGTCTATATATTTACAAAAATTACATTTTCCACAAGCTGCAGTGCCTCTAAAACTTGGTGTGTTTGGTATGGTGCTGTCTGGAAAACATAATAGTCGATGTAAATTATTTTTATTTCTAAATGTATATCGTGGGTGTTCTCCCACTAGCTCCTTTATATCAGGGTTTGTGGTGAGAATATCCCAATGTTTATTTAGAGCATCCTTAACCAAACCTACATCTTGGGTGTAGAATAAAGTTATTTTCTGTTGTCCACTATCAGCTGTGTCCTCTGTTCTATCTGGGTTTCTATAGTAATTTTTACCCTTATCAGAGAAGTAGGGACATGCTCCATTTTCTCTCTTCTGCACAACATTAGTAAAGCAAGCTTCTACTTCTTTATGATTATAACTACGTGTAATTAATCTATTACTTAAAACCTCAAGTTCCTTTTCAAAATTATTCTGCCTAGGGTTCAATCTAGATGCTCTTGTAGCCTGTCCTGTAATAATGTTTCTAAAGACATGTTGGGGGTGCATACTATTTCTGTGCAGTAATGTATTTTTATAGCAGTCACTCTTTCCTATATCGCCTGTGTTAAAGGCTCCATCATGCATACGTTGTATAGTTACATCCAAAAAAGCTATACTGTCCTTAGAAGTAGTCATAGTAAATTTTAAAAAAGGGGTTAGAGAATTTACTTCATCATAAAATAAACACAGTTCTTCTACTGTGCCAACCCACAGAAAAAACAAATCGGTCTCCACGAACCTCCTATAAAAACAAACAAATTTCTTAAATGTTTCAAGTTGAAAGAGTTTTTCATCTTCCCATGAAGCCATCACTAGGTTGGCGTAGCTATTGGCACAAGGAGTGCCCATAGCTACGCCATCCCTCTGTAGGTATAGAGAATCCTCAAACAAAAAAATATTATTGTCTAATACCAGTTCAAGAAATAAACAAAGTAATTCTCTTTTAGTTGTATTTAAACTACAATGTCTTTCTAAATAAGTTCTAATATTCCTAACAGCTTTCATCCTTCTAAGTTGGGAACTGCTGATTGAGAGCCCAGTGTCCAAGTGTATTAGTTCTGGTTTAGGCACTTGGGCTTCAGGCCAGTTATTTTACATTAAGAAGGTTCGTGGTCTGCACTCTTGTGGGAGAAGAGGCTGGACTCTGCCCTTCTGAGCTGGGAATTTCTGGTTAAGGGTTTATAGTGCCTGAATATTTGAACTGTATCTTACTGAAATTGGTACACCTTGTTTGCTCTAGCATAGACTAGATCCAGGCCTGCTGAATCTAGCTTTGTTTATATGCTTGTTGTTTGTTTGCTTGTTATTTCCCTGGAAGCTAATTCCACCTAATACACAACTTCTCAGCACTTCTGTGGATCACTAGTGATATCTGCATTGCTTACTGTACTTATTTCCTTGTTTCACTTGAAAGATTTACTGTTTGTCGTTTTGCATTTAGGTTACCTTACTTGTAACACATTGCACTCAAGTTACCTGGCACTTGCTCACTAAAGCAATTATATAAGTCAGCACTAAAATTAAAAGCACTACACCCTCACTCCCCACTGGCCCTTGTTTTCAATTAAGGATTTCCCAATATTATTCTAGCATGTCAAGGTCAGTTGTCAATCTCCTCTCGGTCCAGCTGGTGAATCTAGGAATCTTGAGGCAATGTTATAACTGCCTCATGTACACAGACAACCCTCTCCTCCTCCCACATAACACAAATACTTAGGAGATGCAGCTATTTAGCCAAACTGGAGGCTGAGCTCTCTCAACTCAGGACTGGCAAGACCAGACAGCTACACACACCACAAACATGAATCAGTTGTATAATGTTTGATCTTCAATGACTGTACAGAAGACTATAAGTGATATATAATGTTTGTAACTGAAAATATGTCAATGTGGTTTGTTTTCATTTATATAAATGGATGACTGAATATGCCATTAAGTGATAATTCAATAAAGATGTTTCTTTTTTAATAAAAGAGTTTTTTGAATGGTATAAAAAGGAAACATGGACATGGAAAAAAAAGAGATCTGATATGGTGTGATAAACTGAGATACGGCCAGCCCAGCTAGCTGGAATTTTGTAAATAATTATATGTCACTTGAAAATATTAATATGATTTATATGGAAATGTGACACTGCCAGCCCAGCTAGATAGAATTTTGTAAATAATTCTATGTCATTTGCTAATAGTAATATGATTTGTATGCTTGCCTTAAAAATGTAAGAAAACTATATGTTATGTGCTGAGCTTCAAGATTGTAACCACAGTGCACCCTGCTGGAAAAAAGCAGAAATGTGTATAAACTATATGCCGGTGCAAATGTATGTTTTCATAGCAGAAGTTGGGACATACAGAGTTAACTTGCAAACTCTAAGAAAATAACTTGATAAGTGAAGAGTTTTACGATGTGTTATAAAGTTAGTTTATCTAAGCTAAGAGACAGGATGTCTAGGCTAGGGGCTTCTTTCTATTGTCTTTCCAAGGTAATTATTTTACAACTTTAAGTTTCAGGCAGGCTTCTAAGAGAGAATTGTCAGCTTCTGAGAGATAAGTTGTTTTAACAGAGACATGTTAAAATTTATGTTCCTGCTAGCCTGGGAAACTTAGGCAGAGGTGACAAGAATGATGTGATCTGACATGATTCAGCAGTAATGTGTATTATTAATATAAGAACTATTACAGAGAGAAAGTCAGTGCATTTTGTATTGTGTTCTGGATCTGACAACATCACCAGCACTTTGCCTTGCTCTGTAAGTAAGTTATTTAGAACTTAGTTTCTCTTAGAGATAGATAGGAATATAGCAAGATTAGTTAGATGTTTTCTGCTTTTATGTGAGACTGCCTACAATGTTGTTTTAAAGTATTTCCTGTGATTCTGAAGTCTATTGTCACTGTGCTGAGTTGAGTATTGTCTTGTGCTTTTATTATTTATTAAATATATTTAAACCTTTTAATTGTGGCTGGCACTGTGTAGATATATATATATATATATATATATATATGTTCTTAGCTTACTTACATATGTATTTGGTGATACTGTACAAGTCACTCCTAAATAGCCTTCAAGTCTTAGTCACACTTACCATTTGGATTATAGTAACATTACACAGTAAGATTGGGCACCCTTTGCAAAGGGTCTTATAGAAGGTGATAAGGGTGGTTGGTGGCGGGTGGTACTACCTTACAGTCTGGGCAGAAGGAGGCATAGCTAGCGAACCTGTGCCTGCCTTCCCCAGGAGTGTCTTTGTGTTTGTATGTAAATCAAATCTCAAAGTATGTGTGTGTGTGTGTGTGTGTGTGTGTGTGTGTGTGTGTGTGTGTGTGTGTGTGTGTGTGTGTGTGTATGTGTGTGTGTGTGTGTGTGTGTGTGTGTGTGTGTGTGTGTGTGTGTGTGTGTGTGTGTGTGTGTGTGTGTCAGCTACTTGGGCAGGGACACGACACATTGGTTGGACAGAGAGGGTGCTGGAGGTTTTGGCTTGACCAATCGATTGACATCTTAACCCTAGAGCTGTGCCAGTGAGGAGTCTTATTGGGGATCTGGAGTGAGAGAGAGAAACCAGCCCCAGACTGACTGTGATCTCTGTGTGCCCTTAAGGGAAATTGTAATTTGCTGTGTGTGTACTGTTCATCCTCCCAATGTGCATGTCCCTCACTGGTGTTAGTGGTGAGGATTGATGCTCCTTGATTACTGGGCCAGTGCAGGGGCATCACATATGGTGTGATACTTAGGCAAAGAAGAAAGCCAAACCAATCAATACAAAAAATGGAGCTCCAAAGATTTTTTTAAGAGAAATGCATACAAAGACACACTGGTATAGTAAATTTCACAGCATAAAAAATAAGATAAGAAATACGAATGTAAAAAAGACAATTACTGAGATTGAAATTAAGCAACTAAAATCCAAGTGATTGACCATTTGCCAAGTGTAGGATATACTGTGAAAACTCCAGCACCAGCAGTGTTGCATCATGATGGGCCAGTGGCTCCACAGACAGAAGAGCAGTGAGCTGATTAGGATATATCAGAAAAGAATACGCTATTGGGTAATGTTTTGGGTCTTCTACAGGAGAAGCAAACAAAAGTGAAGTTGACATTGCAGAACAAGGGAAGAAGTAGGAAACAGTGGCAACCATGTAACCCTGACACCGGTAATGTTGTAGCATGATGAGCCAATGGGGCTCCATATGGAGGAGCGACAGAACATTCTGTGGAAATCTTGCAGGAAACAAAAGGCACTGAGGAGCCTCTCAGTCCATAAGAAATCTATCTAAGGGAAGACCTGCTTGATTAAATAGAAATTTTGGGGTGAACTTTTTCTACTCTCTGCATCATCCTAAGCCTTTCTACCCAGTGCCCCACATCTATCACTAGGTCTAACAGCCACCTCCATACCCCATGCTCCAATTGGGCTAGGGCTGGTGTGGATCTTAAGAGCATCCTGGAGGTCTAACCAGCAACATCTGCATGGGGAGGATTCCTTCATGACATATGCCATTATTCCCTGATCCCATGCAGTTTTTATGGTTGCATTCAATGGGCTGGAATGGAAGTGTGGCATTTTACCCTTCCTCTGCAGTGGCTCACCCATGTCCTCAACCTATCCCATACCTCTCAAATGTACAGATATTTGGAGAATTTCCAGATTTTTGCCTCATATTTTTGGCATGGTCCTTATAAAATTTTGGTTTTCTGGTAAATCACCGGCAAAACATTGAGAATTGATGTCAGAAAATAATGACAGACATTTGAATTTCAGACTTCATTCCCTTCAGAAAATGCATGCTAATGTAAAACCTGTTATTCTATCAGCTTTCTGTGTTTGTAAAAGCAATATTTAAAAATTGTCACTATTTTGGAGCCTTTGTTCCCCCATTATTTATGGCTTTGTCCAGATTTCTTGTTCTAAGAGGTTGAGAGGTATGACCTATCCCCTTTTTGGACTACACTTCCCAGTAATGATGTTGCTAGCTGCCACCAGGGTCCTGCAAAAACATCCTCCCATCAAGGATGGTAATGCCCATCCCTTCCTGCTGCTTCATCATTCACTTGAGCTGCTAATCGAGCTCAGGTTAACTTAACAGTTGGCAGACATTTATTCCTCTACGTCACCAGAGTGGTCCTGCTTGAGTTAATTTATTTATTTGTAGAGATTGTTAATAAAGATAGATAGACATATTAAGATAGATGAAAGAAATGGATTTCAGAAAGTAAATAAGACTGAAAATGTTAGAAGACTGGTAAAACATTTGAACACAATAATCAGGTCTGTTAAGAGAAATCCATGTGGTAAAATAGAAATAATAAGATAAGATATGCTAATGTGCAGCTAAATTAATAATGGATAAAGCATTGCCATAATAACAAAGAATGACAAAGGAAAAGAAGGGAACAGGCAGAATGCCGCCATGAAAGCATCAAACAGAGAAAACTATAAGGCAACTAAGACAAGAAGTTTCATTGTTAGAATACAGAAAAGGGAACAGATCATCAAAAATTCTTAGCAAGGTAGATGTGGTAAAAGCACAGACACTATCAGGATTTTGTAATATACTTTTTTTAGTCATAAACTAAAAATATCAGCAGAAGCAAAAAAAAAAAAAAAAAATAGAAAGTCTGCAGGTAAATATAAAGGAAAGATAAAAAAAATCATAAAAACCCTAAAAGGCTTTTAGAGAACTGGGAAACAAAGCAAATGGAAAATAAACATCACCAAAAGAAGAAGAAATAGGTACATTTTGTAGAAGCATTTATGAAGACTCTGATGAATATAACAAAGATGTCAAATGGATAAAAGAATTAAAAGAAATAATAAGATGCACTAATACAGAGAATATGAAACAGGATGAAGTAATAGCCACAGAAATCGAAACAGATGTAAGAAAAGTTCCTAACTGGAAAACCAAATCCAAGATGCAGTACCTATCTTCTGGCTAAAGGTATTAACATCTTTACACAAACATTTAGCCCTGAGTAAAAATGACTTACATGCATATTCCAAACAGACACAGACCTGGTTAACAACAAGAAAAATTATACTTTTTCCTTAAGAATAAACTTGCACATCCTCCTAAGAACTACAAACCACCAATTGCCTTTTTACACTATATAAAATTATATACTGGAATTAATGTAGACAGAGTTTATAGCCATCTAGAAAAAATTGTTAAGGGCAATAGAATAAAAACATAATAAAATAAAGTCATATGGAGCAAAGGATCATCAGCTGTTAAACAAAGCCATAATAGAGAGCTGTAAAAAGGCGTATAATTGAAGCGCGGCATGGATGGATACCAAAAAAGCTTTCAACAGCATCCCATATTCATGGATAATAGAATGCTTACAGATGTACAAAATACACCCTACATTGGTCAGTCATGAAACACTGGCTAACCACTTTATAGCTAAGTCAAAAATACATTATTATCCCAGAGATAAAAATTCAAAGAGAGGTATTCCAGGGTGATTCTTTTTTGCCACTGCTGTTTTGTCTTGCACTTAATCCATTAAGCTGTTTACTTAATAAATTAGTCTTTGGTTACAGCTTAACTCCCAGAAACAAACCTTGCTCAAAGACATATCCTCTCCTTTTTGCAGATTGAAAATTGTGCAGTTCGTCAGAGGAGGATCTGTAAGCAGAATTACAAATGGTTAAAACTTTCTCAGATGATATAAGAATGAGATTTGGTTTTGATAAATGTGAAAAAGTAACATTTACGACATGAAAACTGCAGCACCAAGAAAATAGAAACCTAGGACAGGAATGTGATATAAAGGCAGTTCAGCATTAAGGAATGTATTTGTGAATAGCTGGAGTATTGCCAATAAAATACGAACAAATTAGAATAAAGCTCGGTAAGCAATACTTCAGAAGACGAGTGGATGGGCAATAGGAAGTTCACCCAGGGATCACTTCAGTGGCCCTGCTTGACAGGGGCGCAGGAAACTAATTTCGGGTGGCAGTCACCCCGGGGATCACCTCAGTGGCCTTGCTTTACAAGGGCACTGGGAACTAACTTCGGACGGCATAATGTCAGGGAACTTCTTGGGCTAAGCTTGTATAGGCTCCAGGGCCATTAGCCTAGTACATACCTATGAACCTATGAAACCTGCCTTAGAATTTAGGAATGATGTCCAAGCTTTAAATCAGTTTGCCATTCCTATTCAAACATACAACTTTAGAGTGATTTATAATCCCAAGCAACACTGAATCAAATGGACAAGAAAAAAATGCTTCATGCTTATCAAATGATACATAAAAAACAGTGGATACCAAGATTATGCATCCCCTACTCTAAAGGAGGTATGAGCCTCCTTGAAACTGACAACATGTATACATCTGCAATCCTATGACTGCATATACATTGCTTATCCCATCAGATCCAAACATATTGAATCTTCTAAAGCATGAAATGAAGAAATTTAAGAGGAAATCTTTGTTTAGTTTAACAGCATCACTTCAGAACTGAGTGGGAATGAAAATCAAAACAGAAGAATAGATGAGAAACATACAGCAACAGAAAGTGCCAAAAACAAAAGAAAGAATACAAAGACAATAACCAGAAGGAAAACAAAGAAAATTAGAAAGCCTAGAATATAGTGGCAAGTATAGAAAACTACTAGGCCAACTACAAGTTGACCAAGAATTGACACAGAAATGGCTAAGGAGAGGTGAATTTTAAACCAAAAGATGAAAGCCTAATAATGGTAGCCCACGACTGTGAGCTACGTACATGTTGGTTTACAAAGTCTATTGAAAAAGTGGGAAAAACAAACACACATTCTGTAAAACAGAACTGAAAACAGTTGCACCTTTCCTTGCTATTTGAGATATACTCATGGCTGAGGTTCTGTATAGTGAAAGGCACAATAGTGTGGCAAGACTGCTGTACCAAGGATTGCACTAAATACAGATGTTGCTGAGAAACATTGGAAACATGAACCACAAAACATTATTGACAATGATGAAGTTCGGATCTAATGGGATCACACATTTCCAACAGATGAGAAAATAGATGCAAGAAAATAAAATAAAAACAAAACAGGAACTGATCATTGAAATTGCTACATCATGTGTTTATAGTGTCCTACCTACTGAGTAACACAAAGCCATTAAATGCCAGAATTTGCAAGCAGAAACAACAGCAATGTGGAAGAAACTATATAAAGTTCTCATAGTGGTAGGAGCAACAAGAATAATAAAAAAAATTTACAATCATAGTTCAATATGCCATTGGTGCATGTAAGTAACCCTGTATGAACTGCAGAAGGAGGCATCTGAGTACTTTTGGCTAACATCAAAGACTGAAGCAGTACTAATTTTATGAAATCTAATTATATTCTGACATAGGAATGAGGTCCATCCTTGTCAAGGTATTAGAAAGACAAAACATTTTGAGAAGTTAAAAAAAAAAAAACAGTTATCCTCTCAGAGACTGACTTTTTTCAGTAGAAGGTAAACTTTGTGGTACTATACAAATTGATTTTTGTTGTTAATTTTTAATTTAGCAATTAGGGTTTCAAACTTACTGATGTTTGGTATTTGTGTGAGTTGAGTATTAAAGTTAAACTTTTCTGAGTATAATGGCAGTGATAATGGAGAACATTTGACCTTGTAGAAGTGGAGATCCAGAACAGTGATATTACATGCAAAGTCCAGTCCTATTATCAAAAAGCTGAAGAGTATTGACTAGAAATAAAATGTGAATTGTAATAAATAAATACTTGGTTTCAAAACAAATACAAGGGAAACAAAAGAAATGGTGGTATTGTGAAAGTCACATCGACAACTTAAAAAATACAAGTGCAAACTAAACAATTTACTGTGGAGATCAAATGTTAGTATCTGCAATTTATCCTCCAGTTAGAGGAACATGGGCAGAATAAGTAAAGCTGGTAGTGACTAGCAAATTCGGGCACACATTCTAGAGCTTGAATGGAACATTTTTTTCTTAACAAGCTGGTGCATATCTCTCAACAGTCCCTGATTTTGGCTCAGATGTTTACTTTCTCCATCCTATTTCCTCCTGAAAGTGGCAATTTTGGAGAGAAGATTGTAGTTTACACTTAAATATCAGTTTAAAGTAGCAAACAGATGTTATAAAAACACTTAAACATTCTCCCAATGACATCTTTATAGATGTGATCACTAACTTATTGCAAAAGTAAATCATTATGGGAAGTTTTCCAGCAAAAAAAATTAACTTTTAAAAATCCTGCAAATATCAAAGCAAGAATGTCTGCCATCACATTCTCTCCAGATGGTCATTCAGATCACGCTGATGATGCCTTTTGTTGACCAATAAAAAGCAACTGAGCTTTCTCTCACTTGTCAGAAACATCATCACTCCCCCCAAAAAAATGTGAAATGGCAGAGAATTGCAGTAACATTTTTACAGTAATTAGTTACCTGCTAAACTGTTAATTGAATAAACAGTTTAGCATGTAACTGCTTACAATTGTGCTGTACGTTTCAAGTAAAAAACTGAATACATGCTCCTGTAATGATGACATTACACCCTGACAGATGTACTAATTGAATGATTATACTTCTCAGCTGTCCACATTTTCACAGAATATCTAGATATTTGCCTCATATTTTGGTCTGTCCCTCAGGAAATTTGTAATTTTTGGGCAAATTATTGAGGACTGCAGTCTCTAAATATTGATAGACATTTGAGTTTTAGACTTTATATCCTTCAGAAAATGTTTGCTAATATAAAGACTAAAAACTTTTTACATTTATAAGAGCAATATTTTAAAAAGTCCCTATTTTTGGGGCTTTTATCCCCCATCATCATTTTTGTTCAGAATTCTTGCACTAAGAAGTTGAAAGGTATGAGACTCCAGTTTTCAGTATTCATGTTGTTTAAGTCAAATTTTTGCTAAAACATTTCCTGCAAGGATTTTCTTTTGCAATAACTTAGTGACTACAAACACAAAGATTTAATCGGGAAAACAGGAAATGTTTTATAATATCCATTTACCCCTTTAAACTTGATATTTAACAAAATAATGACAATCATTAGAGTTAAAGACTTCTTTTACTTCTTATTATATTAACTTTTCAAGCTATTACTAGCTTTTTTAAAGTGTCACTGATCTGAAACTTTTGTCCCTTATTATCTCTGAGTTTGTTCCTGATTCTAGTGGTAAGATTTTGAAAGCTATGAGCTGGTGTGCGCATGTGTCAGATTTTTTAATAAACTAGAGTGGGTAGGCTAAGCAACTATTTTAAACACCAATGTTAGTACAAAGGTGATTATGGAGAACACTGAACATTATGAGAAATACATGCAAGGTTCATCATTCTCCATTATCTATAAGGGACACTTATTTTCTTTAAAAAAAACATTCTCATTGATATTAAAAGATGCTGCACATGGCAGGTAAAGTAAAATAACAGTTTATCTATCGTTAAAATGCATTTAATGTTATGCTAGCAGCTGTACATGTGCACGAGCACCCTAACATTCTAACAGCTACACAAAAGCACTGTTGTGGTCCAGTGTTCTCCATTACTGTCATAATGGCTGTACCTCCATCTCTTTTATTTGTGTGATCTTTATTGATTATGTAATAGCCAACAAGTAGCATGTTTTATTCATGCTTGTGCAACTGTGATTATGTCTGGGTTGTATTAAGTTAATCAGATGTGTAAGTCTGTTATTCTATTTCAAATACTACAAGCATGAGTACGACACATTCTACTTCTGTTAGGAGTGGTTCAGACAGGGGAATTAGGATTGCTTAAAATAGTATTTTTGTAAATTGTCTCATTCTTCCCACCATACCACACTGGTTTCTAGCTGCATTCCAATGGATTCTCAGTTCAGTCTACCCCAAACCCCTCAAATGCTCCCTACTGGGCACTCATAAATGTAACCCTTCACTGGGTAGGCCATCTTACTCCTCTTAATTCAGCCTTGTTCTGCTTATTTTTTAGAGCCTGGGCAGTGAGGAACAACATGGAACTTGTGCATCTGGAATTGGAAGCCTTCATGCAATTGGTGGTGGATTAAAGTTTCTAGCTGTGCATAGAGCTGGTGCAAGGATACTGGGATGTCATTGGTACCCCCTCTGTGGAATGATCTGTGAGGCTTCTGGCATCACCAGAGGTCACATAGGTAGTGAGTACTCCAAACATTCCACTGGGATGTGAAAACTGGACATCATCTACTTCATCCTGTCCTCTACCAGCTGGCCATATTGTTAGCCCAAGTCCACTCTGAAAGTAGTATTTTGTATGGTAAATCCTTACTTAGGGTCCACACTGTGGCAAAAGGGAAATACTGCCAGCCCGGCTAGCTGGAATTTTGTAAATAATTATACGTAATTTGTGAATATTAATATGATTTATATAGAAAAGAAACAAAAGGAAATGCTGCCAGCCCAGCTATCTGGAATTTTGTAAATAATAATATGTAATTTGCGAATATCAACACGATTCATATGCTTGTCTTACAAACATATTAGAACTATAGGTTATGTGTATATTAAACTACACGTACAGAAGTGTGTGTTGAACAGGGTTTGTAGAGTACTGAGCTAAAATGTAACCACAGCATGCCCTACTGTCTTAGAATATAAATGTATATAAACTATTGTAATTGTGTAAATGTATATGTTTTAACAGTAAAAACTAGAACATAGAGGGTTAACTTGCAAAACTTCAAGAAAATAATTTGAAATTAAATTGTTTTATGATTGTGCTATAAAAGTTATCTCTCAGTTTCAGTTCAGTAGCAAAAACAATGTCTAGAGGTAGAAGTTTCTGTATTGTCTTGGAAGATAAGTAATTACTGGGTTTGAGATGCAGAAGTGTTTTACTGCTTTATGACTTCCTAACAGCTGCACAGCTCTGAGCAAACATCTGAATGCTATGTATTTTTCACACAGAGATGTTAAATTCTGTTAGTTTTTGACAAAAGGGGGTTTAGCTTGGGAACTAAAGTCAGGTGACAAAAAGTGATGTCGTCCAAGCTAACCCAGCAGTAATATTTGATATTAAGAACTCTCTCAGAGAGCGAGAGGCCGTGCATTTTGTATTTTGTCTTTGACCTGGAAACATCCACTCATCACCACCTTCTTCACTTCTGCCTGCATGTTGTTCTGTAAGTAAGCTTTTAGGGCCTAGTAACTCTTTTAGATTCAGATAGGAATATAGTAAAGTATAGCTTAGATGTTTTCTTTATTTATTTGAGACTGTCCTGCAATGTTGTTTTAAATATTTCCTGTGATTTTGAACTCTGAAGTCACTATGAATACTTATTTAGTATTGCCTTGTTCTTTTATTATTTAAATCTTTATATTTAAATCTATCTTTGTGGCTGAAATTTGTGAGACATATTTAAGCTCTTAGAGTACTTGCATATCTCTATGGTGGCACTGTACAGGCCACTCCTAAACAGCCTTGCTCTTGGTCAGACTGTCATTTGAATTATTAGTAACATTACACAGTAGGATTGGACACCCTTTGTTAAAGATCTTAGAGTAGCTGATAAAGAGTTGGCTGGTGGCAGTCGGAACTGCCTTATAGTCTGGGCAGAAGGGGGCATAGTTAATAAACCTGTGCCAGCCTTTCCCAGGTGTGTGTGTGTGTGTGTGTGTGTGTGTGTGTTTGTATATCAATCAAATCTCAAAGTAAGTGTGTGTGTGTGTGTGTGTGTGTGTGTGTGTGTGTGTGTGTGTGTGTGTGTGTGTGTGTGTGTGTGTGTCAGCTACTTGGGCAGGGACATGAAACACTGGTTGGATAGAGAGGGTGCTGGAGGTTTTGACTTGGCCACTTAGCTGAGATCTCAAGCCTATAGCTGTGTCTTTGGGAGTCTTATTAGGGAGCTGGAGAAATTGGGAGAAACCAGCCCCAGACTGACTGTGATCTCTGTGTGCTCTTAAGGGAAATTGCACTTTACTGTGTGTATATTTGTCATCCTCCCAGTGTGTACATTCCACACTGTTGCCAGTGGTGAGGATTGAGGCTCCTTGATTACTGGGCCAGTGCCGGGGTATCACACCCACATTTAGCCAAAAATGTAGTTTGAGATTTATGCTGCTGTTTATTTTTGTATTAAAAACTGAGTATACTTTGCCTAATTGTAAATGCTCTGTTTTGCTTCATTATTAATAGGTTGGTTGGATTGCGCTTATATATTTGGGGATTTATTCTTGCAATAATACATGTTTGTAAGGCATATAATCTAAGTGCTTTTAATCAAGCTGCACGACCAATGATTAGAACCTTGATTTATTTGAAGCATGTTTGAACAATATTTCCTCACCTATGAATTTTCAAAGTACTGCCAAAGCTCTCCATCAATTATGTAGTCTTAGCACTCTCACATATGGCAAACTTACAGTCACCAGTATGCCATCTCAGAGACTGATTGGATATAGTTTATTTCAGTCAGTTTCTCCAATTTTATGTTAATTAAGACATATTAGTTGTCAGCCAGAAAATGCAAAAGAATAAACTCACAGTACAAGAGGGAAAATCCCATTCAGAAACTGTAGTATTGCTGTGGATATCAGTAATTTTAACAAAGTTTAATAGAAAGAATTGTCTTCCCCAAATCCTTGTTCATAGTGTGCAAAGTGTTTACTGCAAACACTGACAAAATGCACATATTGATAAAAATATAATTTGTCTACATGGACGGATACTAATAAACTTGTACCACAAAGTGGACATGACTACATTTGTATATTTTTATTATGTTATTGTATCTCAGACATAAAGGTACAAACGTCGTTCTGTAAATGGTTGAGCATACAATATGGATTTAACAGTGGGAGCCAGAATCTGCCACATAACACAAGCACTCAGGTCACTCCAGAACAAGTACAAATATGACTCTGTCATTGTTCATGCTGGTGTGAATGACCTGAGACGTACCTCCCTGGACTACATGAAAAGAGACATGGAAGAGCTCTCTGATCATGTAGCCCAGGCGGGTATGACCCTGACCCTGAGTAGTATCCTGCCCTCACCAAGAATTATAGCGCAGTATAAAGAAAAAATGATACATTTCAACAATTGGCTAAGCTTCTGGTGTCATTCAAAGGGGATCCAGTGTCTGTCAGCCTGGGACGACATGCTCGACAAGCCTCGTTGCTTCGCAAGAGACGGCTTGCACCTGTCACCCCTAAGCTTTCAAATACTGGCCAAGGCTCTTGCTGCCCCCATAGTGCCTTTTTTAGGCAAGGCTCAAAAGTCAAACCCACCTCTGTAAACAGCACAAATAAAAAAATGAAGGTTATGCTACTCAATGCCGGGAGTTTAAATCTCAAAATGCAAGCGCTCAAAGCACTCCTCAGTATGGAGACTGTCAACATCTGTGCAGTAACTGAAACTGGTTCAAGGCTCCACAGAGCACCCCAGCACTACTGGGCTACAACTCATACCACACATTTCAGCCACAGAACATGGACTGAAACACAAAAGGAGGGGGTGTATCCATATTCATCAAGGATACCTACACCTCCAGGTTAGTGGTGCAGCATGATACCTCCGAGATCATCTATGTGCAACTAACATCAGGCAAATCTACAATGCAAATTGTGGCCTGCTACAGATCACCCTCCATGACCCTGGAACACCACTCTGCCTTTCTGGAGACACTGGAAAACATGAAGGTCCTACCGAACACCTTGATTTTGGGCGATTTCAATTACCCTACCATTAACTGGGAAAACTACTCAAGTACAAACTCTCAGATCCAACACTTCCTGGAATTTATCAATTCAAATGCCCTGGATCAGCTGGTAAACTCCCCTACCAGAGGTGAAAACATATTGGACCTGGTCATCACCAACATGGGCGACAGGTGTTCCATACTGGAGATCAACCCGTCACTGGTTAGATCAGACCATAAACTAATCACTCTGGATGTCCACACCACACCACCACCTCCAGCCAAGGAAACCACAGTGAAAAACTTTTCTATAGCAAACTTCACCTTACTTAAGACAGAGGTGGTAAGTTTCACAGCCCCCAGGATAACAGTGTCCAAGATGCAGGAACCTTTACAAATGCACTCTATGAACACCTAGAAGGAAGCATGGATTGTGCCATCCCTAGCAAAACCAAGACTCACTCCTCTAAGAGAAGGAAACTAGTCTGGTGGACCCCTGCCATAAACAGTCTATACAATAGAAGGAGGAAACTAGTTCAGAACAAAAGCAAATCCCAAGAAGGAAAGACATCCCTGATCAGTATCAGTAAGAAACTAAGGTCCCTCATAAAATCCTCCAAGGCTAACTTCAAAAGAAAAATAGCCAAGTATTCGAAAGATAACCACAAAGCCTTCTTTAGCTATGTCAAGTATCTAAGTGGCAACTTGCAGATATGCTCTGAGCTAGTGCAAAATAGCACAAAATATACTGAACTCACTGATATTGCCAACATCCTGGCAGATGGATTCAATGCAAACTTCACCCCCCTCTCACCCCCAAGAGGGCCCACAACAATACCGGAAAAGTGTAGTGTCCCAGAAATCACAGAAGCACAGGTGAAAACAGCCCTTTCAAAAGCCAAAAGCACAGCGTCAGTGGGGCCAGATGGTGTCCAAGGCTGCGTCTTGCACAAACTACAGAAAGAACTAACCCCCCACCTAAACACACTGTTCAACCTCAGCCTCTCCACAGGCTACGTGCCCATAGAATGGCGCACAGCAACGGTTATTCCACTACACAAAGGAGGGGCCACAACTGACCCTGGTAACTATCTCCCCATAAGCCTGACTCGCCTGTTCTGCAAGGCTATGGAGAGCATCATCATGGAACTCATTAACAAAGACATTGGGAACCTCCAAACACTTGACCTGACCCAGTTTGGCTTTATTAAGGGCAGATCATGCCTACTACACCTGGTTGACTTCTTCGAGACCGTCACCAAGGCCATAGATTGAGGGGAAGGTAGTTCACACAGCCTACCTTGAACTTGCCAAGGCTTTTGACACCATTCCCCACTCGAGAATTATAGAAAAACTCACCAGCCTGAACATAAACCCCTGTGTCATGAGATGGGTTGCCAACTGGCTTACAGACAGAACTGACACGGTAAGAATAGTGGGCTCCAGGTCCGACTCTAAAGCAGTCACAAGTGGTGACCCACAAGACTCGGTCCTGGGACCCCTACTGTTTGGCATATACTTCTCAGAAGTACAGGCAAACACAGAAGGACTATGGCTAACCAAGTTTGCTTCTGACTGCAAACTGGGAGCCATAATTGACTCTCTGGCTGACACAGATATTCTCCAAAAGGAACTTACTGAGATGGACACCTGGTGTCAAAGTCATGGTCTCAAGCTAAATGCCAAAAAATGCATAGTCACCCCATTTGGGAAAAACAAAACACCCATGAATTACCACATAGGTGGCAGCCCCCTTAATACAGAAGAGGTAATAAGAGATCTGGGGACTCAGGTAGATAGTAATCTCTCCTTTGACAATCATATTGCCAAAGTAGTTAGGAAATCCTTCTATGTAGCCCATCTAATTACTAAAGGGTTCGCATCTAGAAATAAAGAGGTTATAGTGCCTCTCTACTCGTCACTCATCAGACCCATCATAGAGTACAATGCCCCATTTGGGATGTACCTCACAAGACACTTCCAACAGCTGGAAAGACCACAAAAGAACCTCACCAAGAGGATTACTGGCCTCAAACATATGTCCTATGCAGTCTGACTGGAAAAACTCCAGCTGTACTCAGTTGCATATCGCTTACTCAGAGGTGATCTCTGCCTGACTTACAAAGCTATGTCCAACTCAGAATTGATGGACATGCTCCACCTAAAGAAATCCAAGTCACTGCAAGCCACTCGCTCTAATGAGCTAAACCTCGCCACAGCAATAAATAGAACATGCTGGAGGGATAGATTCCTGTCACAGAGACTCCCCATGCTTTGGAACAAAATTCCTAACTACATTAGGCAAAGCCCCTCACTAACACTCTTCAAGAGAAACCTTGATGAGTAGATGGGTAACAGAAAATACACCCCTGGGATCACTTCATTGGCTCTTCTTGACTGAGGCTCAGTTAATTAATCAATGGGTCGGCGAAAGCTGGCACCCTCTGGCTAGGCTTATAAATGCCCTCGGGCAGATAGCCTAGTACTTACCTTAAAACCTATGAACCTCTAGCAAGTTAAAAGAATGGTGACAGGGTGAACATTCTGCTTTTTTGATAAACGGATTTAGAGGCCATTTCAAATGACTTGCTCTCAGTGTAAGAGAGTCTTTTGTTATCTAGCCCAGCGTTATAAGTATGCACACTTGTTTTTTGCAGGCTGTGCCTGTATATTAATGTATGTATCCCTTCAGAATGTTGAACAGTAATTCAGGCTTCTTTATTTTACAGGCCCATTTCTGCAGTGAGATGGAAGAAAGAGTGATCTGCATTAAACATTGTTTGTGCTGTTTGCTAGTGGAAGCTCTGGAATTTACAGTTAGAAAAGGAAAACAAAAAAAAATGAAAGCTCTAATCCTGAAGTATTAAAGCTGAAATCAGCACACCAAATTTACTGCTGACTGACCAACATGCCATGGTAATTGCAACAGCACTGTCAAAGAAACATCATTACTTGTTCCAGAGCTGTTCTGCTACATACTTCAAAGCTTTTAATATTGTGCTCATCTCTCAGCGGATCATTTAGATATTTTATTCATTTGTATACTAACCTTCTGAAACAATGTATTGCACTTGCATATATACACGTCAACATAAACATTACTCTTTTACAACTTCTAAAACAAAGCAGCTTGATCTCACTTCATCTGATTTCTGTCAGCTACTTCAAATATTATCCGAAACATAGCTACATAATGTGTAACTTTAACAGTTATAAGAGAAGCTCTGCATAGTCTGTGATAACTTTAGCATGCTAACAAACCTGATCATTATACAGCCATAAGGCCAAGCTCTGCATCTCAACCAAATTCCAAATTATTCACCATCATGGAAGACACACATGAGAGCACTTCTGCACTGTAGTTACCTATTAGTATAAAACTTTGCATGAAAAAGTTTTGTAAATAATACATGCTTGTGTACAAAAACACACACATATATATATAGTTGCTGTTCACTTGGCTGAAACTAGTGTATGACTAACTGAACTGTAGTGCATGCTGTGTGACAATCATTGTTCAAACAGCGACTGGGTGAATTCCAGGTTGATCAACAAAGGTAAGTGGAGTTGACATACAGTTGGGAGTTTGTATGCACACCTGCATCCACATGTGTGTGTGTGTGTGTGTGTGTGTGTGTGTGTGTGTGTGTGTGTGTGTGTGTGTGTGTGTGTGTGTGTGTGTGTGTGTGTGTGTGTGTGTGTGTGTGTGTGTGTGTGTGTGTGTGTGTGAGAGACCAACAGGTAATGACAGAATGAATGGATAACTACTTTATGTGGGATTTCAGCTTCCATTCTGTACATTCAGGGCTATGTTCCTACTGCTTCTGAGTATTATAATGAATTATAAGACTAGAAGCTTGATGGGGAAAGGGACAACTCCTCGGCCACAGTGACCATGCACATTACAGTCTAGTACTGAAATGTGTAGTAAATAGAAACCTCTTTTGTGTGAAAGAAATAGGAATAATGCTATGATGTTTTTTGGGGAGACAGAAAATGAAAATACTGTTGGGAATCTCCATTTTTGATGAAAGATACTTACACTTCCTCAACACAGTGTTTCCGATATCACAAACATCAACAAAGTGCACTATTTACTTTGAACAAATGTCCTTTGGAATACCATCACAGTTATGTTAACAGAAGCACCACAGAGGCTGCAAAAATGTGTGCATCCTTTGTATAATAATTCTTCTCAATGCACATTCTGGTGACTATACAAACAATTCACTGCAGTCACACAGAAGTGTGGTGCATTTTATGGATCATGAAATTACAAGTATGTGTGAGAGCGACAGAGAGAGAGAGAGAGAGAGAGAGAGAGAGAGAGAGGGAACAATATTCTTCTCTGTTTTTCCCAACCATGCTCTTCAGAGTATCTTTGTGGTTACTTAACAGTTCATTTCGTGTGATATTTGAAATGTGCACAGCCTTATATATCTATTTTTTGTCTGCGGGCGGCCCACTGGAAATACAAATAATTACTTTTAATAACCAAACACAGTAATACAATGTGCAAATTATGGAGCAACTGCAAACAGAAGTGAGAGAGGACCCAGCGAATAAAATGGGGCATGAATTCTGGCACATCAAGCAGCTGAAATATGAATGGTACAAACCCATTAATATTTTCCAGTGCATGACCCAGTGATTTCACAAATAATTACTCCTTACAATCTTCTACTGAGCAGATTAATGCTTTCTCATTTGTATTTACATGTGGACTATTACACACATGCATTTACATTACAACCATAAAACATTTCTCACGGGATAGAATTAATAATTATTTATGTAGCTACTAGACTTCATACTGAGAAAGCTTAATGTCCTTACAGACCCACAGCATTCAGATTCCTTGATGATGAAGTTAGCAGTAGTGAGTAGTATTGTGAAGGGCATAGGTTTAAGATAAAGCTGTAACATTTTTTTTTCTCAACAGTATTTACAAGTCTTCCCTAATATAAAGAGTACATTTATAAGTTACTGTAATGAGACTTTACAATTTTGTTTTATAAATGAGCCAGCTAACAACATTCTGCCCACAAAAGGTTCCGCAAAATCTTCCAAACATACTATGCTTTAAGTAGTTATGGTGACATTTTAATAATATTTTCTAGACAACAATTTCAAATGTCCAATGGAATTTAACTAATTATTAAAAATTGTGTGTACTGATTTTCCTGTGGTGTCATATGGAGCCCATTATAGCTGAACTTCTGACTATGTCTTTGGATTTTTTGGAATGGTGCAACCTAGAGGCCATTTATATTTAGCTGAAAAAAAGGTAGGATCATCATCTTTATAGGAAAAATATTACTAAAATACCACTATACATAAGTAAAAGAGATGAGCATCCATTTAATCTGTTCACCAAATAAGTGGCCAGATGACCATTGTCTCCTTTGGCCCCAGCCAAGAGCATACACACATAAGAAAAATATGACTTTATTATATGCATTATCAAAAGTACATTAGTAATTTGTAGTCTATCCTGTTTAAAACACATGCAAGTATGAGATGATTACAGCAGACAAATAGTTATACTACACATAATATCCCTTGCTTGTAGCTTTCTGCCTTCTTTTTTAAGTAGACATGGAAATTATGAAAGTGTAGTATATTACTGCAAGTTGCCACTTGATGTTAGATACTGTATATATATATATATATATATATATATATATATATATATATATATATATATAAACTCAGAGAAACTTAATATATGCAAACTTCCTCAACTTGCTAAAAAAAAAGCTATACATCATTCACAAATGCAGGCATTCTTAACACTCATATTTGCAAAAAGTTACTTAGGCAAATAGTGCAGGTAAAATAGCAGTTTAGACAGATGAGCTATAGACAGCCAGTCAGCTAGAGGGAAGGAAGAAAAATGATAAAGTAATGTAGTGATGATGAGTATGAGAAAAGCTGGGAATATACTGTGTTAGGTACACATAGGATGAGAGAGCAAATCGTTTTGCACTTGATAAAGGACAAGAAGAAAACTTCACTGGTGATTCCTACAAAACAATGAGTACTAATATGCAAGTAAAATCTATAATTAAAGTAATTGGCACTCCAAATTCAGAAAACAAGTGATTAGTTTATGCATGCTTACAATAGAAGGTAATATCCAGGCAATTTGTGATATTGCTTTTTAGTCTGTTCAGTGCTACATGGGAGCCAAAGCTTTTTCTGGCAGCAGCAGATATGAAGTACAGAATGAATCGTAGATGTCAGTCCACCACAAGACACATATGCACCAATGGGCAAGATAACAGATAACTAATTCACCTACTGGCATGATTTCAGGAGAAAAATCTGGTGAAAACACACATGGAAACAGGCAGAACATACCTTCTGTACTGAGAACCCCTCCCCTTAATCAGGAAGCAAACTGGAGAACCCATCAGTCTGAGGCAGTGGCATTAACCACTGCACCAATGTGCCACACCATATTATATGATTTACTTTATTTGCATCCCTGATTATGTAATCAACTTACATTTATCCACGAAGTACTTTAAACTTACTTTTAAAGAAACATTTAAAATTAACTCTAGAAAAATGCAGACAGCGTATATTGTGTGATGTACAAGAATTGCATATACTTTAGTGTCATTAGAATGAAACATCTTTTTTTTAATGGTATTGCAATATTTTATTGTTAAAGGAGTGCCATTTTTTAAATTACGTGGAATGGCATAGGCAATAATTCCAGTGCATTTCTTTAGAATCCTGCACTTCAGGGACACATATACTGGCAATAAATGATCTGCTATTATTTTTACATGTAAGGAAATTAAATGTAATTTACTTAACTTATTAGAATAATGTAAGTCATTAAAACTTGTAGCAGTAGCTTTCTTTTGTAATACTCAGCTTACTTTCCACTATTTTGCTATTTTAAACATACATAGTTCCACTACAGACAAATCAGTTTCCCTCTTCCAATAGTCTGTAGCCTGCAAAGCCTGCTGCTATCCGATGTGAGATTTGAGCAAACTGGTAACTATTATCTATAATTATTCAGATATTGCTGTATGCCCTGTTGCCTTGTCTCCCTGCTGTGCAGCAAGTATATTGGAAGGTTTCCTAAAATTAGGTCACACAAGAGCGGGCCTCAACATGTCATGTACCTCCAAAACTGAAGGGTTGCATGCTCTTTGACATGGTGATGCCTTTGGAGTTCAGTGCAACTGAACTTCACACTCATCAACTCCCCAGTATAATGGATCGGTTTATTGACCTTAGTCTACTAAGTCCCACCCCCTGATCAGTTCCTGCAGCACTTGTACTCAGACTGAGATTACCATGGCTGCAGACAGGGCTCCTTCTTGGGGCACCACAGAATTGCCAAAGGGAGAACATACTTTTTGCTTGTGAAGCACAGCCCATATATTGTATTTACTGTACTGTACAATATCGAGTGGCACAGAAAAGCATTCTACTGTAAATTAGGATGTCAGTCTCCCTGTTACTGTTACTTTTGGCAAATGTGTGTTTATAGCCTGATGCTGAAATTTGGCATTATTGATGCACAAAGCATAAAAAACTATAATATTACACAACTACGTACAATGGGCAGGAAAAACTGACCAACCATATAACTGGATACCTATGTGTATATCCAGTGGGATGTTCTAAGAACTAGTAAACATAAGTTCTCAGACATTGGCTGGAACATAAATAAATTGGAGCATTCAATACAAGTTCTCATCACAAACTTGACTTTTCCTTTAATCCTTAGTAAAAAGCCAGAAATGGGCCCTAAAAGCTAAACTGTGCCAAATAATAAACAAAACTGTAATATAAGCAGTACTCAAAAAAAATAGAAAAATAACTTTTTTATAGCCAGGGTCATATGTAAAAATCTAGGTATAAGAAGCTTTTTATAAGCCATGCTGTTACATATGAAACTGGGTGCCACAAAAGAAAGTCCTTCATTGTCACATGAATGGCAGTAACTAAAAACTCTAACATACCACACTCTGCCACACAAACAGCAATCAGTAGCAAAGTGAACTGCTAATCTCCAAACTCTTTAAAAGCTATACCACACCTTGCACTGCTATACAACCTTTTTTTTACATTAGTTATCACATGGGACAGAAACATTTATTATTGCTTATTGCCAATGGTCTGAATAAACACTATAACTAGAGCAGACAGTACCTGCAGTAAGCAAACTGCTATTTCAGAGAGTAATTCTGAGTCACATTTATAAACTTAGACAAAATATTAAGATGTGCATTTCTGGTCAGAGACACATACAGATTACGTGCCAATGACTTAAAAGCAACAATCTTATAAAGCTATGAGATCCTTTAAAATTAAGGGTATTGATCAACAGCTCCAGTGGTATATTTTAGGAAGATTGTTATCACCAAGGTGAAAGATTCCTACAAATAATTTAGGACTATGTAAACAAATCTACAAGTAAAGCACAGGACAATAGTGTCAACATAAAATCAATACATTTGACATATGCAGACTGTCATAGAGAAGGAACAGATGATTGTGGTTCAAGAATATCCATTTGTTTGTATACAAGTCACTAATATTTACAAACGAACACAGGTAAAATTATAAAAACATGTTAATTGCAAGGAATCTGCATATCGGTGAAAATTAGATCTCTGATCACATGACCACATGACCATATCAAACTCCATTTGGCACTTGTTAATGTATTTGGTATACCTTTAAAATGGTGAAACACACTAGTGTGATTGTTCATATGAGCGAATCATAACAACGAAAATCAAACCCGCAACAGTTTCCAATATTCGAAAATCAGCAAATCGAAAAGCAGATTCCCTGATTTTCGAACATAAATGTCGAAAAGAAAACGTAATGAAGTGTAAAGCAGGGGGGCAAGCCCCCTGCACCCCCATGTGGGGGGCTGTGCCCCCCACAGTCCCACTACTTTAATATTCTAACTCCGAGATAGCACTACAGCAGGGAAAGGGACCATATTCCGATCGCCACTATAGTGCAATCCACCCCAAAATGCCGAATCTGCACTGAGCGAATGTCACTGTGCATTTGCTCATTGCACATTCGAAACTTTTTCCATTCAATGTTTGCAAACATCCTTTCGGACATCTGCTGTTCACCCTTGTGCAAAACGCACACATGATGGTAAACCATGTATTTTTATATTATTCATTCATTCCCTCATTAATTTAGGTAGGTGGACTGGATACAATGGCCCATTTTCAGCTACAGTCTTGTCATGTAAAAAAAATGGCAATAGTATATACTGAAATAGACTGTCAGTGGCTAAAAAGGATGTTTTTTGGCAGGTCCAGCTTTGTAAAGTGCCTGATCTTTCATAAGTTTTCTATCACCTCACTAACTATGGGTATTGATATCAAAAAGAGTTTGAAATTCTATTCAGTTACCTAAAATCATCACAGAATGTAATACTTCCATTAGGGTTAGGAACTAGCACTATTGCACCCATCTATTTTATTAGTTTGAGCATTATTTGAGCTTCTTTTTTTACTAACTGCTTTTGTGACTCTGGCACACTGTATGGTCTTAGTCTAACCTTCAGTCCAGGTGTTGCCTGTGTAATATGTTCTATCCATTTAGTTTTCCCTATGCATTTCTGAAAACTCTCCCTTATTTATTTAATTTGCATTTTACAGAAATTCTCTCAATTCTTGCTTTTCTATTTTTGACACCTCTAACTGTATTTTAGGCAGAGACTCCCTGGTCTGTGTTGCATGAATCTCAGCTTGCAAGCTTAATGCAGAATTTTCCATTTCTTTCCATGGTTTCTGTGACACCCATGCACTGGCCCAGTAATCAAGGGGCCTCAATCCTCACCACTAACACCAGTGAGGGATATCCACATTAGGAAGGATAACAAATACACACACAGTAATGTACAATTTCCCTTAGGAGCACACAGAGATCACAGTCAGTCTGGGGCTGGTTTCTCCCTTTCTCTCCAGATCCCCAATAAGACTTCCCACTGACACAGCTATAGGGTCCAGATCTCAGCCTAGTGGTCAAGCTAAAACTTCCAGCACCCTCTCTGTCCAACAGGTGCTTTGTGTCCCTGCCCAAGTAGCTGACACACACACACACAATTTGAGATATGAGCTATATACAAATACACAGACACTCCTGAGGAAGGCTGGCACAGGTTCTCCAGCTATGCCCCTTCCTGCCAGGCTATAAGGTAATTATCACCGCCATCAACCACTAATATCAGCTAATAATAATAATAATAAATGACAAGTGTGACTGAGCAGCAAGGCTTATTTAGAGTGGCTTTGTACAGTATCACTATATACATGCAACATACTCTAGAGCTTAAATTATCTCTACATAAAACAGCCACAGTTGAAAGGTTTAAAAATATTTAATAATAAATAATAAAGAACACACGACAATACTTCTTACTACACAGTGCTAGTCAAGAGTTTAGAGATCACAGGAAAATGCTTAAAATAATACAGTGGAATGGTTCTGACATCAGTATAGAAAACAACTAGTCTAATCTTCCTATTTCCTAGCTATATCTAAGAGCAAACACAGTTCTAAAATAGCCTTACATATAGAGCAAAGCAGTGTTGGTGATGTTGGAGTCTCTGAAGACAAATGCAAAATACTCTGACTCTCTCTGTCCTTAAACTGATAGCACAGTACTACTGAAACATTTCAGATTACGTCATTTTTCTCTGGTTCCCAAGCTAACAGAAACTCAAGTTTAGCAGCCCTTTTGAGCTTGCAACTGGTCAGGAAGCTGCAGCAATAAAATACATTATACCTGCAAATTCTTGCAATTAACTCTGATCTCAAAACAATAACAAGAATTCCTTCATCCAGACATCTCGCTCCGAGTTTTGAGATCAAACAATTATACAATGCTTGACTTATCAGCTTTCCTCCAGCAGAGTGCAATGTGGTTACATTTTTGAAGTTCAACATTTAACAAAGAGAACAAGCCCATGGCTTACATTAATATTTACAAATGACAGAGTTATCTACTAAATTCTATTTAGCTAGGCTGGCAGCCTTCACATATTTTCACAGTTTCAAATACAGTAATATGATAGATTTGCTTTATCTTTCACTTTCCTGGCTGTCTAACCTTATAGTTCTCTGCATTTATTATTTCATTCACCTCATATGGTACATGCCATTTGACCAAATATAGGTTTTCTGTGGGAGGCACTAGCACTAGTACCTGGTGTGATATAGGGAACTATTGACCAGCCCAGCTATCTGGAATTTTGTAAATAATTCAATGTCATTTGTGAATATTGATATGATTTATACAAAACTATATGTTATGTACTAAGCTAAAATGTAACCACAGCATGCCCTGTTGGCTTAGAACAGAAATGCATATAAACTATGTACCTGTGTAAATGTATGTTTAACAGTATAAACTAGAACATAAAAGGGTTAACTTGCAAGACTTCAAGACAATAAGTTGAAATTAGACTGCCTTACAATTGTGCTATAAAAGTTCTCTCTCAGTTTCTGTATAGCAGACACAATGTCTAGAGCTAGACTTTTTTATTGTCTTGGAAAGAAGTAATTACTAGGTTTAATATGTAAAAGAGTTTTATTGTTTTACAACTTCAAAGATCTGCACAAACATCTGAGAGATATGCATTTTTAACACAGCGATGTTAAATTCTGTTAGTTTCTGTTTTAGCCTGGGAACTGAAGTCAGGTGACAAAAGGTGATGTCATCCATGCTAACCCAGCAGTAATATTTTATATTAATTTAAGAACTCTCTCAGAGACTGGGCATTTTGTATTTTGTCTTGGTCCTAGAAAGAACACTCATCATAACCACCTGCACTTGCCTTGCTGTAAGTAAGATTTAGGGTATAGTATCTCTTTTAGATATAGATAGGAATATAGTAAAGATTAGTATATATGTTTTCTGTATTTATTTGAGACTATCCTGCAATGTTGTTTTAAAATATTTCCTGTGATTTTGAACTCTGAAATGATGATTTATTGAATGTTTTCTTGTTCTTTTATTATTTATTATTAAATATATTTAAACATTTCAATTGTGGCTGGTCTGTTTAGGGATATTTACACTCTTAGTACGGGCATATCTATTTGGTGACACTGTACAGGCCACTCCTAATAGCCTGGCACTTGGTCAAAACTACCATTTAGATTATTAGTAACATTACACAGTAGGATTGGACACCTTTTATTAAGGGCCTTAAAAGTATCTGATAAGAGGTTCTGTTGGCAGTGATAACTACTATAGTCTGGGCAGAAGGGGGCATAGCTAGTAAACCTGTGCCAGCCTTTCCCTGGTATGTGATTGTGTACAAATCAAATCTCAAAGTGTGTGTGTGTGTGTGTGTGTGTGTGTGTGTGTGTGTGTGTGTGTGTGTGTGTGTGTGTGTGTGTGTGTGTGTGTGTGTGTGTGTGAGCTACTTGGATAGGGACATGAAGCACTGGTTGGACAGAGAGTGTGTTGGGAGGACTTGGCTTGGAACTCTGGCTAAGGGCTAAACTCTATAGCTGTGTAGGCGGGGAGTTTTATTGGGGATCTGGAGCAAGAGGGAGAAATCAGCCCCAGACTGTCTGCAATTTCAGTGTGCCCTTAAGGGAAATTACACTTTACTGTGTGTGTACTTCCTCTCATTGTGTACATCCCCCACTGTTGCCAGTGGTGAGGATTGAGGCTCCTTGATTACTGAGTCAGTGCTGGGGTGTCACACCTGGTCTCCTGGATTAAATTCCATATGTCAGGAATTTTATTTAAAAAAAATACCCTGTTGCATTTCCTGGACTCTTTTACTGTAGGCAGAACTAGAAGACATGGGTCCTGCATTCTGACAGAATGTTCTATCACACTTTAAATTATATTTTCTCTTCTTCCCAAATGTCTTTAGTAATATCAGGTAGTCCTCTAAGATGCCTGCTGGTCAGAGCTCAAAAAAGGTAAATAAAGTTGAAGCTTGTGGCACCTCTGTGATGACAAACAGTAAGTAGGGTAACAACTTGTTCCTTTTTTACTATGTACATCAGTAACTTTAATCAGAATGGATTTTAGTATTTTATTAAACTTCTCTATTAATCATTGTATCATCTAAAGACTGATGTTGTCTCTAACTGTTCGACTTTAAAGTGCTGGCATAATTGATGCAATACCCTTGACAAAAAAAGGATTGCCTTGGTCAATAAATATTTCTTTGTGGCTTCCCAGTCTAGAAAATAACAGTGCCACTTCTCAAGCAATGCCTTTGCATTAGTTTTGTGCAATGACAGTGCTTCTGAAAATTATTTATTTATTTATTCATTTATATGTTATTTTACATTTGTTGACCGGGATAGTCCGACTGGATACATGTCCATTTTCAGTGGAGGCCCGGGGAGAAAAGCTCCAAAGGTAGTTACAAAAGAAAACATACATAGTACAACTTAAGAACAGCTTTCAGACACTGTAGAGACAAGTAAGTTAAACAATCACACAAACTTGTGAAATAGTCTAAGAAATTACAACACAAGTTAATTGCAGGTGAAATAGTATTGTTACACTAATATAACTAAAGATTTAGTCAGGCTTGGAGCAAGGACATAACCAATGAGAATTGAAATACTGCTTGAGACTTTTCTTGAATTGAGTTAGGGATGACTCTGGAGTAATGTCAGCAGGCAGTGAGTTCCAAGTTTTGCCAACAGAGTTGGCAAACAAAGAGTCACCGGCTGAGTTATTGGTTTTGACAGTCTGAACTACAAGTCTATTAGATGAGCGAAGCGGTCTAGGGTTGCAGTAGAGGTAGATGATGTTTTTAAGTGCAGGTGTTTTTTTCAGGCTGGTAAAGTACTTTATGAGCTACTATGAGTTGGTTGTACAAAATTAACCTGGGCAGTTCTAGCCAGCTAAGATTATTTAGTTCTTTACAATTATGTGTTCTACAGGGCAACCCAGTTGCAAATCTAGCTATGTGATTGTAACAGCTAGAGAGTTTGTTAAGATCAGTTTTATTTAAATTGATAAGTAGTGAGGAGGCATAGAGAAGCGTAGATAGTAGATGAGTGTGGGCAGTGGCAGTTCTGGCAAGTGGGGTTAGGAATGGTTTGATCATGTACAGTGAGCCAAGTTATTTGTTAATGGTTTTGATAGTTTTACTGACATGCATATCAAATTTAAGATTGTTATCTATGATTACACCTAGGAGCTTTGTATAGGCATCTGGGGAGATTATGGCCCCATTATTGGACTTAATGGAGAAGGATAATATTGTGGACTTTTGGGTGGGGGAAGGAAAGTAGTAGCTTAGTTTTGTTAGGGTTTAAAATCAGATGATGATCAGAAAGCCAATTTTCAACTCTGTTAAAAATATCCTGAGTTAATGACTGTAGTTCTGGCTGGGAGGTGGCAGAGCAAATCAAGATGGAGTCATCTGCATACTGAATGCAGGTTGCTTTTGGGATGACAGTATGTAGGTCATTAATGAATATGGAAATCAAAAGAGGTCCCAGAACAGACCCTTGTGGGACACCCAAGGTGTTGGGTAAGAGGTTGGATAGTTTATTCTGCCATAGGACAGCTTGTTGTCTGTCACTCAAATAAGATTGGAACCAGTGGAGAGTGCGCATGTCTAAGGAATTTGTTTTCAGGGTGTGGATGAGTAGTTGGTAATTAACCATGTCAAAAGCCTTTGAGAGGTCCAAAAAAAAGAGCTGAGGATAATTATGTAGCACAATTCATTGATACGCATTGCTAGATTTTACTAATGGCCCCATGATGTTCATAAGAATACAGTCAAATGGTACTTCTATAATAGGCATTGTGATCTAGTGACTTTTATATCCAGGATGGGTGCAGTTTCTGGCATTCTGAACAAAAAGCAAAGAATTATTTTTATCTTGCCTGGCCATTAAAATCTGTCTAGTGCTCTTGCCTTAATTTTTCCCATCCGCAGTTGACTCCCAGCATCCCAGCATGGGACTATTGGCCTTCTCCATTACTGTAAGATTTTTGTCACTAAGTAATTGTGTAGACTTGTTCACCTTTCTTTATTCTACAAAGAAGATCATTCTTTGACTAAAGACATGGTTAGGAAGTACTAGAAACATCTTTGTTTGCTATCTGTCTGTTCATTTAGTTATGTTCTCACTTATCCCACCTAAAACATCATCTTCCCATTGTGCCTGTTTTAAAGTTTTTGTGAATTATTGGAAGTCCACCAAACTCTCAGTTACTTTCTTCAGTAACTTGCCTCAACACAGAAAGCATGACTTCACACCCCAAAAATCACTGGCACAGCAGCATCTTCTATATCTTACCCTGCAAATAGTGCTAAATAAAAAAATGCCTTGTGTTTTTCTTTTGATTCTCTCAGCATATGCTTATTAAGTGATATATTTTCTTGGGTTGCATTCCTTCTGCCTGAGTATGAGCAGATACCATCCTCTCACTTTCTCTTCTTTCCATATGTTGTTCTTCCACTCCAAAGGGTAGCATCAGGCAGTTGGTGCAGGATTTTAAGTCTGTGAGCTGTAGCTCTTATGGTATTGGATTGGATTCCATTAGCCCTCTTTTCTCTACTGTGTTACCTTGAGCAAATCACTTGACCAGACATTGCTCCTGGGAGACCTCTGAATACAGAATGCATGTCCAGTTGGCCTACCTGGTTAACCAATTGGCATTAGTATTATTATAGAACCAAATTATCATTAGTTTTGTGTCTTTCTTTTCTTATAGATACTTGTCATTTAGAGTCTGATTTCCCTTTAATTCTCTGCTTTATACTACCAGAGGTGGGTTTTGAGATCTGCATTCCTTACCTATGTTACATCTACTGTTACTAATTTGCTACCATTTTTTTCTAAGGTCTAAATTGAAGTCTCCGGGTTTTTCTGCCTGTTTCAGTGCTAGGAGGTATTGTAAGGCTAGGTGAAGACTATATGAAGACTTCTTTGTTAGATTTTTTTTTCACATTAGAGTTCCCTGGTCATTCAATATTAGTTCTTACACTGATATATCTTTCAGTTAGGTTTGTTACTCTACCACTGGGGTATATTTCTGATAAAAGATAGGGCACATTTTAGTAACTACAACCAACTGTAGCATCCTTATGTAGCTTTTACCAACTGCTTCTCCTGGTTTTGATTCTGGATATGTATGAGTTTTTGTGCCCCCCCCCCCCCCATTACTGTACTGAATTGGTGTATCAAGCTGCTTTTCTAAATCTTTTTTTGTTCAGTGTGTCAGTCTCCCATACTGTGCCTATGGATTGCCCCTCCTTGTACATTTTCCATAGCACTTTAAAAATGGAAAATATTTCCCTAATATTACAGTGTGAAATAATGGGTTACAGCTGCATGACATAATCGTTTTCCCAGTGCTGTTAGAATTTCTAAATATGTGACGAGACACTCTTTTTATTACCATGAATGCATACTACCTCTACTGTTTGGTTGTCAGTAATCTTATGTTTACACATCAGAGATCTATCAGAGCTTGAGCCTCCATTCCTTCTAAAAATAAAATGCATTTCTCTATCTTATTTCTAACACAGTGATAAAAAACAGGCCCAATTATCCTACCTGTAGTTGTGCCATACCGTATACTATAGAAACAACTTTCTATAAAGCATGCATTTCAGTTTTCACATATTTACTGGTAGACCTTTCTTCAATATTAGCAGTACAGAACTCATTGACCCTTCTACCACATGAAAACAAATGAACACATTACTTGTTACTTTTGTTTCATAGAAGACAGTACATTTGTTACTGCATTTTTCGATTTAGAAACAGACAAGTCAGCTTTGGACATTGTATCATTAACTAATAAGCATTCTACTAAAGTTATTAGCATATCATAGCTCTTGGGATCACTTTGCAGTACCCATTGTCTTACTTTACAAGGCTTAACTACTTTAAACCTGCTTGCTGGTACAATTTTTAACATTTTATTCCACTCTTGCTATCAGGTTGAAGCCAAAGATTTAAAGCATGCCTTAAACTATGCATCTCTGTGTTTACTAGTTTACTAATATTAAAAGTCCAGTTATACAACTTGATTGCCTGCACTTCAAGAGTTTTGCCAACACTGACTAAAATTTTTTTTCTTCATTTAGTCATAATCCATGTAATCATTTTGCTCCATATTCATATAAATGTTCGGTACCTGTCCTGTCAGTTGGAAATATAGGATTTTTTCCCATTTTGCTGAGTCCCAGCTCTCTATTGTGACATAACCAAAGATCACCAAGTGGGAGTCTAGGTCATTCTCCCTAGACATTTTCTTCACAGCAGGCACAATACAGGTGTTGGCAGCTATGTCTGTCAATTGTACCAGTATTTGGTTCATGATCAGCTGTGATTCCAGAAGTCTTTGTATTCATTTCTCCATGGTCGGGTTCACCAGGAAACCATACCAGAAACACAAAGATGTAATGCTGTGGGGAATTACTAACCCAAAATATAGCTTGCACTTAGCAGCAGAGATATTCAAAGGATCTGAAAAATGGCAAGTCTCTGCTCAACTACCGGCACTCAGCAACTCAGCAGTAGTATAAGTTCCAAGAATATATATATATATATATATATATATATATATATATATATATATATATATATATATATATATATAAATAGGTTTATTGCTCCCTGTCTTGACCCATGTGGGTTGGCATCTCCATACCTGCAGGGTTGTTTTCTTTGCTGCTCCTCATATGAGGAGCTGACTTTCTGCTTCCAGCCTTCCAGACTACTTCCTTTTATGCTACCTTAACTGGCAATCAGTGTTTTGTTAACTACCTAATATAGAGTACAAAACAACAACTCCAGCCAGGAACCATAGTAGGCACTCTATTAGGTAACATAGAATGAGCCCTTCCACTAATGTTTCATCAGGTTCCACTAATGTTTCATCAGATTAATTGAATTAATGAACCTGATGAAACAATAGTGGAAAAGATCGTTCTTTGTTACCTAGTAAATTAGCTACCTCTATGTGGTTTCTGGCAGGAGCTGATTTGTAGGTTAGATTTTATTTTTGCCATCTGAGATTTATTTGTTATCGCATTTTCTTATATAGTTCACTTAAAATAAAGTTGTCTAGCTAGCTGTTTGCAAGAATGTTCCCATACTGCACAGTGCAGCATACATTTTAAAAATGCACTACATTTTCCAGACTCTTGTTACAATATGTGTGTGTGTGTGTGTGTGTGTGTGTGTGTGTGTGTGTGTGTGTGTGTGTGTGTGTGTGTGTGTGTGTGTGTGTGTGTGTGTGTGTACATCTATCAAAATAGTACCTGTCGATCAGCAGCCTATCAAAATTAAACAAAAAAATAAAAAGTATGTTTTTTTTTTTTTTTGCAGGGGGGCATGCCTCCCCATTGATTATGTATACCAACTCTCAGGTTCATAGATGTGTACTAGGCTAATGGCCCTGGAGCCTTTACAAGCCTAGCCCATAGGATTAGCCTGGCATTGTGCCACCCGACCTTAGTTCCCAGTGCCTCTGTCGAGTAGAGCCACTGGAGTGATCCCCAGGGTGAAGTTTCTATTTCCCATCCACTCATCAAGATTTCTCTTGAAGAGGGCCAGTGAGGTGGTCTGTTTGACATGTATGGGAAGTCTATTCCATAGCATGGGCAGTCTCTGGGTTATGGACCTGTCCCTCCAACATGTTCTGTTGATTGTGGCAATGAGGTTAAGGTCTCTGGTGCATGTAGTGCGGAGGGACTGGGATTTCTTTAGATGTAGCATTTCTAACAGAGCTGGGTCAGACATGGATTTGTAATTCAAGCAGAGATCGTGTCTAAGTAGGTGGTATGAGACAGAGAATAGTTGAAGTTTTTTGAGACTGTCCATATTGGACAAGTATTTAAGGCCTAGGATCCTCTTTGTGAGTTAATTTTGCAGCCACTCCAGTTGTTGCAGGTGTCTAGTGAGGTACATGCCAAATGGGGCATTGTACTTGATGACTGGCCTAATGAGGGAAGAGTAGAGGGAGACAATGACCTCTTTCTTCCTGGATGCAAAACCCTTAGTAATGAGATGTGCCACATAGAAGGACTTTCTGACCACAGTGGCAATGTGGTGGTCAAAAGAGAGGTTGCTGTCAACCTGTGTTCCCAGATCTCTTATAATGCCTTCTGTGTTCAGTGGACTACTATCAATGTGGTAATTCATGGGAACTGGGTTTTCCCAAAGGGGATGATGACACATTTTTTGGCATTGAGCTTTAGGCCATGGTTCTGACACCAATCGTTGGTCTCAGTGAGGCCTTTCTGTAGGATGTCAACATTACTTGGGGAGTTAATAATGGCTCCTAACTTGCAATCGTCTGCGAACTTTGTCAGCCAGAGTTCCTTCGTGTTGGCCTGGACTTCTGAGAAGCAAATATCAAACAAGGGGTTACCCAGGACTGATTCATGTGGGATTCCACTCATGAATGGTCAGCAGTCTGACTTGCAGTCAGCTACTTTCACACTGTGGGTTCTATCTGTGAGCCAGTTTGCAACCCACCTAGTGAAATAGGGGTTGATGACTAGCTTAGTTAGTTTTTCTATGATTTACAGTGAGTAAAAAAGCAAATTCTCCAGTCCTCACTGTACTGCAATCTTGCACAAAAACACTACCAGCACACTAGATCAGCTGATTTTTTATTAGCTGTGCCAGAGTTTGTCTGGATCCAACAACAGTTTTATTATTTTACAGAATAAGTGTTGTCATGATAACTTACAGGACTCTGTGGTACATTGTATATAATCTGGAAACATACAAACAGTATTTCAATTAAAAAGTCCACTCTTGTGCAAATGAACCAGAAGTATAACCAATATCCTTGTGGTAGTTGGTAAATGATGGGGGTGATAATAGCAACCCAATAAAATAATCCTGTAATTAAAATTAGTAGTGCTTTGGATACAGTGACTGGCATTGTTTAGAGATGGAAAATCTGAGCAACTCATTAGCAATCATAAAAAGATCTACAACAACAATTGCTGGCTACGTGAATGGAAAATATTTATTTTTAATTTATTATTACGGCCAGTAGGTTTCATTTAGGCTGCCCACTTGCAAACTGGTCTCCTAGTAATGAAATCTTTCTGGAGAAATAGAAAATTGAATAAGATCAGCAGACAATACACATGACTTCCAGGATGTCCCTGTCTGAGGTGAGGGTAAGGGTGGCAAACACTGATAACATTTTTTTTCTAAACAATTGATGTCAGTCACATCCTAATGTGGTATATACTGCATAACCATAGCATGATATTGTTTGACAGGGAAGGGATCTGTACCCTGATTAGGAGCATGCATACATCACATCCGGGTTCATGTTGGGATTCATATTTCAATTAAACTGGGGTAGTGCATTAGTTTTTTTAATGCGAATGCTTACTGCAAACCAAGTCTAATGTGGTAAAATTTACACACACAAGCATAGACAGATTGATTTTATACATATATATATATATATATATATATATATATATATATATATATATATATATATATATACACACACACACACACACACACACACACACACACACACACACACACACACACACACACATTTAGTATAAGAAAAGTAAGTTATCTCAGTACTTGATTCATAGACACTAGCACTGGGTGGAAAGATTACTAAACCCCTGGCAGTTAGGGAAAGGTGATATAGGAGGAAAAAATACAGAGTATAATAGTATTCAAACTTCTTGATGACCTTTGGTCCTAACTTGTTTATTCTCTTTCCTTACAAATTTATATTTCTGGAATGGAGCATTGATTTCTAGATGCTAAAATGTAGATACAACTATGCAGAGATCTTCACCCATGGTAGATTTTGAAAAAGGGTAGATAAGGTACTCTAATTATTGTGGATATGGGTAAGGCTTTAGCTGGAAACAATAATTGATAGAGGAGATGAAGGTGAAGGAAGGGATGCCAACCTCCATTACAAAGGAAGGGAGATGTACAGTTCTTCTGGCTGACAACCAGGGGAAGACTTCCCAATTGTCAACAAAGTGTCCTGTGTTTTGCCAAGATTACTGATTACTGTTAATGTGAATGGGATGGGTCAAAGCCAATGAACACCAATGGAATATATATATATATACATATATATATATATATATACATATATATGTGTGTGTTTGTGTGTATATGTTACCAAATGTCATTTGAGGAAATGTAAATGGTTTGGTATTACTGTGTTACATAATGTATACCATTGTCAACATGGATCTCACCTGAAAATGATCTTAACAGTTTAACAGACATTCCTGGTCAGAGAGAAATAAACTGTATGCTATAAAACATAAAGTAAAGTGCATTATTCCATAATTTTATTTGTTTATTTTTGTCAACTTGAGACCCAGTAGGAATGACTTATTTTTAGGAAAGACTCATGTTGTCTAGAAATAATCTAACCAGGACATGGGAAATTGTGACAATCTGAAATGTTGGGACCCACTAGATTGAGTCCTGAAATACAGAGACTGAATGGCCAAAAGATCAGGCATACATGTAATAAGTGCAAGATGCCATTTCTCAGAATATTTCCTTTTCTCTGAGGTGATCTTGGAATTGGTATATATAAGTATGGGGTATGTGGGAGGCTTGCCCCCCCCCTGCAAAAAGAAGATTTAAGGAGAAAAGTAATCTTCAAGATTCTCTCTTCTCTTGTGCTTTTGATCTATTTTTTTTCAGAATGCCAGCACTCAGAATTTTGAGTCCTGACATTTCAATAGGAAGCTGTCATGGGATCTTTTACACCCACCTAAGCTACCACCAGCTCAGGCACCTAGGACCTCAGTTTAAAGTTTTTTTTTTTACCTGAAGGAAAACACCTCAGATGTACAGTTGTGCTTTTATACTAAACTACCATGTCATCCCTAGAAACTTAATCCAAACACCTCAAGTAAGGGTAGAACCCACAGCCTTCTAGTCTTTCAGCATCAGAAGTGAGAGTCTTACCTAGTAAGCAGCTAACACCATCTATGGTGCAGCTGTCCGTCTTGTGGTGACTTGGTGTTAATTGTTGGAAGTATTGTCTCAGACTTCCCTCTGAAGAGTTTCACTGTGTATCCAGCATGAAGTGAAAAGGTACTATAATGATATAATTATAATCATTACCATTTATATAATCAGCAGATTGTCTGTTCACATAGTGCAGATTTAAGATACTCCAATAAAAACCTCACAAACATTATTCCAATTTGTCTTTAAGTGTTTTACCTGGGGCTGTAAAGAGGTGAGTTGAGAAAATGATTGCCTGTCTTCTCATAGACATAACATCTTGCTAGATCATCTACAGCCAAGATGTCACTATAAAACATATTTCTGATAGCACCTTATTGTGACATTTTTATTAGAAAAATGAAACTAAAAAAATCTTTACTTAAGAAGTGGCATTATAGAGACATTTTAACATTGTGCAGGCTTCTCAAATTGTTTGAGCAAGATTTTACAGGAGGATAGATTGTTCATTGGGATAAATGCTGGCAAACAATCTAACTTGCATAACTGCAGATACAAACACTTTATCAGTTCACTTTCTTATCTACTCCATATTTGTCCTGTGGGTGAATGACAGCACTCCTTGTGATTATCTGTTAGCATCTAACTACAATATAATTGCCTGAAAGCATCTGAAGTTTGTATAATATAGATAGCACTAACATGACAAGGCGACACAAGGTTACTAACACACCAAGGACTATGGCTTTAAGACACTATAAAGTGACAAGAGAGCAAATATTTCATCAGTATTCAGGTTTTAACTAGCAATGCCTTATGTCTCTATTAATATATGATCTGATATATTTGTTCATCTTCTAAAGAATTAAATCTAGTCATATGTGTAATAAATATTTCCAAAATGTATGTTGCTTTTGCAGTATTTTAAAGCATTTCCTGCCGCATCATATGGCTCAGTCTGTCAGTAATGTGCAGTACAACAGTAGACACTAAATTAGTCAGAATAAAGAAAATATTTCATCATTAACCATATTCGCATTTCAGACATTCCTGCATTATTACAGTATTTCCTTCCAGTGGTATTCATGAGCCAGTAATGCAGTTTAGGAATCTGTTTTTCATTTTACAACTGCAGCCAACTCATTTTGTTTTTATATAACTGCTGTTGGAGTTATCTTCCGGATCTAAGTCATGCAGTAAGAGAAAATGTGTCTTAGAAAACTCGTGATTCATATCACCCCAGTGACGGTTATCACTAATGTTACAACTTCACTTTCATGGTTAAACCCTGCACCTTTTGTCTGTAAGGTAAGCACCTTAATAATTATGCCAAACTCCCAACTCACAAAGAAGCTACATCTAATGTACTTAACAGAAATGGCCCTTCATAAGCTGTGCCTAATTTACATTTGTTTTAAACTGTTCTTTTCTCATTATTGTTAGATTTTCAACAATGAAACAAAAATCATTTAGTTTAACAGTATACCTTAACAGCATGTGCAAACAGTCTACATTCTTATTAGTGCTTATTGATAAAGTGTGTTGTGCACCTTTGCAGTAAGGGGAAGCTTACTGGTGAGGATGCTGTATTTTTGACAGTATGCAGACACAGATGATCCTTTCTTATTATATTTTAATGATGAGATTCCACCATAATTATTTCACTTACCTGTTTTTGAACCCCATATAAGTAACAAGGGATAAAGAAGAAATTAAAATTGTCATTTTATTTCTCAGCTATTTTATTACTGGAACCTGTATGTATGCATGCCTTTCTTGCAGAAAGCAGATTATGTATAACAAACAGATATATTTAATATCCTTAGAGCATAATATCATAGCTAATTTAAAAACGTTGCAGTGATACTTTTTTTCTGTAAACGCATTTTGAAATGTTCTTTAATCTAGCAAAAGAAACCGCAAATGGCACTTTTCAATATATTTTGAAATACTCAAAAACCTTACAAAACAAGAACATGCTGGATAAATGTATTATTATTATTATTATTATTATTATTATTATTATTATTATTATTTATGCTGAAACAAAGAATAATAACTTTAGTTACAGTAAAATGCAAAATGAGATAAAGATAAAAACATTAACTTTTTTCCTGATAATAAATTACGTATTCTCAAATGTTAAAATACTTAATTTCTATTTCAGTTTATCAAAGCTGACATTTCAATCAGTAGCATATGCAAGTTACCACAATGCAAAGACCAAAGGACACTCCTGTAAATCTCCAGACATAATAAATCTGATTGAAGTTTATAAACAGTCGGATTCTGAGAGCTCAAGATTATATCAGACCCATAACTCTATGAAGCAGATGTGGCCCTTGTTAATGAATCACAACCAGTGTAATTTAGCATTTAGCATATTGCACAATAAAAGCCTGGAGTGCCAGTGCCCACACTTTCACAGCAACAGCAGCAGTAGCACAGATCTGCAGCACTTCTGATACAGGAAAAATTGTATAGAAAATTAAGTGAAAAGGGCAAATATAAAAGTATAAAATGTTACTATATCCAAACAGTAGGTGCAGATCTCGCTTCTAACACCCAACAGCAGAAACAGAGTAACAAAGAATCAACATTTACCAAGGCAGGCATAGAACTGCACCCATAAACAAAACCTGATGGTGTATAGGACACTACTAAAAACATGTACCATACTATGATATACATACAGATGCATGTGGAAGCAAACATATATACCTCAGTCAAAGTGCTTGCTGTTGTACTTATCCATACATCCAACTATCAATAAATGTGTGTATCAGTCCATGCAATGGCTCCATATGCCAGCACAAAGTAAACAACACCATATTCTGCTCTTGCCAGGACAAACCCATTCAGGACAGTATGTAAGGAATATTCCTGTAGCAAAAGTAGCTTTTATGTAGCTACATAATGTACATCTTTGGTTTCAAAGCTCTCAATATGACTTCAGTAAGTCAAAATGTTTTAGGCCACCCACCAATAACGTGCTACAATGTGTGTCCTGAGATTATTTGCCAGCACTTTTATTCTGAGGCCCAAGAGTTTAGCCAAAAAATTTTCATTTTGCACTCAAATTGTAATACTATTTATTCCCTCCCTGACACAACTCCAACTATTGCTCCTACACATTAAGAATTCTGCACTGGTGTACTGTAAAACCATGCAATGAAGTCATTCTAGGTTGCTACACATATCATGAAGCAAGCTATGTATGGGTCTCTGCTATGTGCAGTAGGTTAGACAAGTATCTTGTGTCTGTAATATTTTGGAATCTGTTAAAATGTACTCACTACAGCACAAAATGAATCCCTGGCTACAGCCTTGTTAACAGCATTGACATAACCAAAGCTTTCCTGCAGAAGCATAGCTAACAGTACCTGGTACTCTGTGTGTGTAGCACAACCAGCTGACCCAAACTCTGGTTAAAGAAGGTAAAGAAGCTCAGTTACATGCCTCATTTCATATGCCTGGGCCCAAAGTAATTTGCATTTCATTTTAGCAATAGTAGATGCCCGACTGTATCCACTGGTGAGACAATGAACCCATGACTAGTCTTTGCAATGTGACCACACAGTAGACGTCTCTGCAACACTGCCGACAGTCTGCAGTGACAGTCTGCTTACAGAGTACTTATATGATATTATATACATGCATACATATAACAAAAGACAGTATATGGACAATATAGTTAAGTTTATACAGGCATTGTAGTCTACTGATTTCATTGGACAGACACTTTATAATATGACCAGTATTCCTCCAAGTAGTAACTTGGAGTGCAAGATTGAGCCAGCAGATCTCTATGGTGCTCTGTAGGGCATGCAGCATGTACCTCTCCAGCCTGTAACATCCACTGTACCTGTGTGTATATCCTTCATTAAATTAATTTCCATATGTTACTTTGCACTAGTGTTGTACATGGTGCATAGTATGGCAAGTGCTCTTTGGTAGCTGAAACTGGGTGTCTATGGATTGTACATACACTGGCCACTAGTATACCCCTATACACAGGTAGTATGCAGTGTGTATCAGGCCTCTAAATACCACTGACAGTAAGTGGTTATGACATTATGAGCCAATCAACCATTTAAAATCCAAATATGAAAGCAATAAAGAACTTTCCTGATATTTTCTAGCACTTGAAAGCAAACCTATTCTAACTTATGTTCTGCTACTTAGCATATTTTGAGATGTCTGTATTTAAATGGAAAGGCAAAAACTGTATTAAGTTACTTCCTGAATGAGTGTGAGAATACACCCAAGATATCGAGGTACTATTGTGAGTCATAGATACGCACAAAAAAATAACAACCAAAAACAGGTGAAGATGGCATAAAAGGCTATTACTCTGGTTTTATCAAAATGTATTTTAAGCTTTTAAATTAATAATTTCTGTACAGGCTCAGAATTACATTTAAGTTTATTTTAAACACATTTGATTTAATTTCAGCTACTAGGTATCAATAATAAATGATAACTATAAAGTGTAGTGTTAACATTTCTGTAACAGCTAACAAGAGAACCCATTAACAAAAGAAACACAATCTGGCTGATACAGGGGTACAACTCCTAAACAGGTCTTTCAAGGCTAGGGAAGACAGAGCGAGCATAAAACGTTTTTACAAGAAAGATGGAAGAACACATTTCAGTATAAAATCATCAAATTCGTTTTTTTCCAAGATAGGCATCTCTTCTCCAAGATCAGCACTTAGAAATATCTACAAATAAAGACATGCATGCCTAACTGTGTTATGACAAATTGGGATATCTTTAAGCATATAAAGCAATACTTTTGTATTGTTATAGCCTTTCATTAAACCACAATGATGTAGAGACAAAAATGCAAGATGAGAGGACCACTTAAAAACTGTTTTAAGCACAAGTCTCAATTAAGTCATGGGCTATTTTTTTTTCTTATCTCTGGGATCTTATCTAACACAGTTATATAAATGGAGATCTCCTAAGCCTCTGGAAACGTACTCTCTAACAAACTCAAGGAGTGTAAAACAGTTGTCATTATTCAACTTTTCAACCTTTTATCTATGCCATCATGTCTCCTGGCAGGTGAATATTTTACCTTGTAATCAGACTGTAAAATTCAGTAAGAGTGACATATGAAAAAGAAAGCATTTCTGTTGCATAATCAGATGCCACTAATGAATTTACCACAACATGAGTGGTGGTGCTGCGTTAGCGTTGTCGCCTCACAGTAAGACGCTGTCCGGTTCAATTCTCAGCTAGAGCATCTTCTGCGTGGAGACATGCGTGAATCAACCATTTAAAATCCAAATATGAAAGCAATAAAGAACTTTCCTGATATTTTCTAGCACTTGAAAGCAAACCTATTCTAACTTATGTTCTGCTACTTAGCATATTTTGAGATGTCTGTATTTAAATGGAAAGGCAAAAACTGTATTAAGTTACTTCCTGAATGAGTGTGAGAATACACCCAAGATATCGAGGTACTATTGTGAGTCATAGATACGCACAAAAAAATAACAACCAAAAACAGGTGAAGATGGCATAAAAGGCTATTACTCTGGTTTTATCAAAATGTATTTTAAGCTTTTAAATTAATAATTTCTGTACAGGCTCAGAATTACATTTAAGTTTATTTTAAACACATTTGATTTAATTTCAGCTACTAGGTATCAATAATAAATGATAACTATAAAGTGTAGTGTTAACATTTCTGTAACAGCTAACAAGAGAACCCATTAACAAAAGAAACACAATCTGGCTGATACAGGGGTACAACTCCTAAACAGGTCTTTCAAGGCTAGGGAAGACAGAGCGAGCATAAAACGTTTTTACAAGAAAGATGGAAGAACACATTTCAGTATAAAATCATCAAATTCGTTTTTTTCCAAGATAGGCATCTCTTCTCCAAGATCAGCACTTAGAAATATCTACAAATAAAGACATGCATGCCTAACTGTGTTATGACAAATTGGGATATCTTTAAGCGTATAAAGCAATACTTTTGTATTGTTATAGCCTTTCATTAAACCACAATGATGTAGAGACAAAAATGCAAGATGAGAGGACCACTTAAAAACTGTTTTAAGCACAAGTCTCAATTAAGTCATGGGCTATTTTTTTTTTCTTATCTCTGGGATCTTATCTAACACAGTTATATAAATGGAGATCTCCTAAGCCTCTGGAAACGTACTCTCTAACAAACTCAAGGAGTGTAAAACAGTTGTCATTATTCAACCTTTCAACCTTTTATCTATGCCATCATGTCTCCTGGCAGGTGAATATTTTACCTTGTAATCAGACTGTAAAATTCAGTAAGAGTGACATATGAAAAAGAAAGCATTTCTGTTGCATAATCAGATGCCACTAATGAATTTACCACAACATGAGTGGTGGTGCTGCGTTAGCGTTGTCGCCTCACAGTAAGACGCTGTCCGGTTCAATTCTCAGCTAGAGCATCTTCTGCGTGGAGACATGCGTGAATGGGCGTACCTTCGTTGAAGGTTGTGCGCCAGGGCTGGCAACTCGGCATGTAAAAATCAACTGCCAATCATTAGCGGACCGGAGTTCCGCTGTGGTGACCCCTAACTGGGAAAAGCCGAAAGACACATACATGAGTACTTTGGCCATATGAAGCAAAATAGTTATCACATTAAGATGCTGTTGAATTTAGAAATTCAAGATTGTCCACCACTTAAAGGTGGAAACACAGCTTGTCTGCTATTTTCAACAATACACATTAACACAGCAATCCAATTTACAGACAATAAATGTGCAGCATTATTTAAGCTCATTTGGATTTTCAGTCTAATAATCTAAAATCAACATTCTTACTGTAGATTTAGAACTATTTCTACATTTTTACTGACCGTTACATCACAAGGAGGTTGAGAATGTGCATCATTTAAATAAAGCATCCCTTTATGTTTTACCTTAGTCTTCAACATTTTAGAAAATCATGTGTACATTTTATGACTAAGTAAACATTCTATGGAGAATTGTTTTGAGTCACTGTTCCAAGAATTTTACTAAACTAGGAAGTTTAGTATTAGCTAGTTCAACTGATAGAATGATTGGATAGATAGATATAGATAGATAGATAGATAGATAGATAGATAGATAGATAGATAGATAGATAGATAAGCCAGTATTCATCCACCAATATATATCTATATCTATATCTATATCTGTATCTGTATCTGTATCTATATCTATATCTATATCTATATCTATATCTCTGTCTATATCTATATCTATATTTATATCTATATCTATATCTATATCTTTATCTATATCTATGTCTATATATATATATTGTACAGCATGGATGTAAGCCATGGGTATTCCTACCAGACAGAAAGTTGCTCTACAAAGTTAGTATTAAAGATTTAGGCTTAGGGTTAGATTTTTAAGGTTATAGTTAAAGTTAGTGTTTTAGTATTTCGGTGTTGGGTTAAGTGTTAGGGATTATGTTAGAATTTTAGGGTTAGGGATGGGGTTTTAGGGTTAGGTTTATGTTCTTATATCTACCAGTAAGCCATTCCACCAAATAAAAAAATTCTTTAAAATATATTTTTGTTTCACTGGGGGGGGGGGGGTTAACTCATCTCTCTCACTCTGAAAATGAACATATGTAAACTGGTTAAACTCATCCAGCAGCAGTTAGCAACATTTCATCTCTGACTTTCCTTTCTCTATAGAGATGGATCCCCTAAAGCAGTTTGAGGTTGTACTCGACCTCATTCTGGCAGCTCCTATGACGACACTGATGTCAAGTTGTATTGGCCTTGCCTTTCCCCTTGGATTACATCATTGGCATAAAGGGGGGGAAACTGCTGGGCATAAGCTATTTGCTTAAAATTTCCTTGCCCAGGCTTGCACCCTGGAGAGGACACTCCAGCTTCACTTTGTGAGCGGTGACACAATATCTAAAGCAGCAGTTCCCAATAATAAGCCAATGTACTCAGGTGGATTATATCTTATGTAGGAGGGCCAGTTTGAAGGAGACTGGAAACTGTAAAGTGGTGGCCGGAGAAAGTGTAGTTAGGCAGTATAGGATGGTGGTTTGTAGGATGAAGTTGGTGATCAAGAAGAGGAGGAGGACTGTGAGGGCAGCACCAAGGATCAAATGGTGGAAATTGAAAAAGGGTAATTGTGAGGTGGAGTTCAGGGATGAGTTAAGACAGGCACTGGGTGGCAATGAAGAGTTACCAAATAGCTGGGTAACTACAGCAGAGCTAGTAAGGGAGACAGCTAGAAAGGTGCTTGGTATCACATCGGGACAGAGGAAGGACGACAAGGAGACATGGTGGTGGAATGAGGAAGTACAGAAGAGTATACAGGCAAAGAGGTTGGCAAAGAAGAAGTGGGATTGTCAGAGAGATGAAGAAAGTAGACAGGAGTATAAGGAGATGAGGTACATGGCAAAGAGAGAGGTGGCGAAGGCTAAGGATAAGGCATATGAAGAGTTGTATGAAAGGTTGGACACTAAGGAGGGAGAAAAGGACCTGTACCGATTGGCTAGACAGAGGGACCGAGCTAGGAAAGATGTGCAGCAGGTAAAGGTGATAAAGGATAATGAGGGAAACATACTCACAAGCGAGTAGAGTGTGTTGAGGAGATGGAAAGAGTACTTTGAGGGGTTGATGAATGAAGAGAATGAGAGGGAGAGAAGGTTGGATGATGTAGGGATAGTGAATCATGAAGTACAATGGATTAGCAAGGAGGAAGTAAGGATAGCTATGAGGAGAATGAAGACTGGAAAGGCTGTTGGCCCAGATGACATACCTGTGGAAGCATGGAGGTGTTTAGGTGAAATGGCAGAGGAGTTTTTAACCAGATTGTTTAATGAAATCTTGGAAAGTGAGAGGATGCCTGTGGAATGGAGAAAAAGTGCTTTGGTACTGATTTTTAAGAATAAGGGTGATGTGCAGAGCTGTAGTAATTACAGAGGGATTAAATTGATCAGTCACATCATGAAGTTATGGGAAAGAGTAGTGGAAGCTAGGTTAAGAAGGGATGTGATGATTAGTGAACAGCAGTATGGTTTCATGCCGGGAAAGAGCACTACAGATGCGATGTTTGCTCTGAGAGTGTTGATGGAGAAGTACAGAGAATGTCAGAAGGAGTTGCATTGTGTTTTTGTAGACTTAGAGAAAGCATATGACAGGGTGTCTAGAGAGGAGTTGTGATATTGTATGAGGAAGTCAGGAGTGTCAGAGAAGTATGTAAGAGTGATACAGGATATGTACGAGGGTAGTGTGACAGCGGTGAGGTCTGCGGTGGGAGTGATGGATGCGTTTAAGGTGGAGGTGGGGTTACATCAAGGATCAGCCCTAAGCCCTTTCTTATTTGCAATGGTGATGGACAGGTTGACAGACGAGATCAGACAGGAGTCCCCATGGACTATGATGTTTGCAGATGACATTGTGATCTGTAGTGAGAGTAGGGAACAGGTGGAGGAGACCCTGGAGAGATGGAGATATGCTCTAGAGAGAAGAGGAATGAAGGTCAGCAGGACTAAGACAGAATATATGTGTGTGAATGAGAGGGAGGATAGAGGAATGGTGAGGATGCAAGGACTAGAGCTGGCGAAGGTGGATGAGTTTAAATACTTGGGGTCAATAGTTCAGAGTAACGGTGAGTGTGGAAGAGAGGTGAAGAAGAGAGTACAGGCAGGATGGAGTGGGTGGAGAAGAGTGTCAGGAGTGATTTGTGACAGACGAGTACCTGTAAGAGTGAAAGGGAAGGTCTACAAGAGGGTAGTGAGACCAGCTATGTTATATGGGTTGGAGACAGTGGCATTGACAAAAAGGCAGGAGTTTGAGCTGGATGTGGCAGAGTTAAAGATGTTAAGATTTGCACTGGGTGTGACAAGGGTAGACAGGATTAGGAATAAGTATATTAGAGGGTCAGCCCAGGGTGGAAGGTTTGGAGACAAAGCCAGAGAGGCAAGATTACGTTGGTTTGGACATGTGCTGAGAAGGGATGTGGAGTATTTTGGGAAAAAGATGCTAAGGATGAAGCTACCAGGTAACAGGAAAAGAGGAAGGCCTAAGATAAGGTTTATGGATGTGGTGAGAGAGGACATGCAGGTGGTTGGTGTGACAGAGCAAGATGCAGAGGACAGGAAGAAATGGAAACAGGTGATCCGCTGTGGCGACCCCTAATGGGAACAGCCGAAAGAAGATGATGATGACTCATCTGATATACCGTGAGGCACCAAGGGCTGCTTCTGATGGTGGGAGAGATCCTTTGATCACATTGGGCAGCCCTCAGCCAAATAGGTACTGCCTCACCACAGTCTACTTGCTCCACTGGGTATGTGAGGCTTAGAAAACCCCCAACAGGTCGATAGTTAACCATATAACTAGAAAACCAAAAAGCAACAAAATAAACTATCCTTTCAGCTGGACACATGGAACATAAGGACAATGACTCCAGGCCTTATGAAAAATCTACAGAACATTAGTGATGCTTGGAAAACAGCAGTCATTAAAAACAAGCTGAGGAGATTGAAAATGGTCATTGTGGGTCTCCAGGAAACAAGGCTGTTGTCCATTGGATGTCTCAGGGAGAAGAACTTTACTTTTTTTCTGGCATGGGAAGCTTCCAGAAGAGATCAAGGAACATGGTGTTGGTTTTATAATCAGAAACAACCTCATTGGCTCAGTCATGCCACCAAATATGGGAAATAAGAGACTGCTGAAACTTCAGCAACAAACACCAGTGGCCATGGTCAGCATCTTCAGCATCTACACTCCTACTTTAACTTCTACCCAGAAGTCAAAGACAAGTTCTATGATGAGCTTAGTGTTGCCATCTGTGAGTTCCCTTCCCATGAACCATTATTCATTCTTGGTGACTTTAATGCCAGAGTTGGCCATCCTGCCTGGGACAGTTCGGAACAGGAAAGATAAATGAAAATGGACAGCATCTCCTTAAACTTTGTTCCCAGTATAACCTCTGCATAAACAACACCTTATTCAATGTCAAGCCCCAATATTGGCACCAATGTGACCTTGTCCTCACCAAACACATTAGTTTAGGTAGTGTCAGGGTAACACCCAGTAACCCCAGCACAGACTGTGATACCAACTACTTGCTCATATATAGTAAGGTGAACATCTAGACACAAAGGTTCTTTTGCTCTAAAAAGAAAGGGAGGCCAATCATTGACACAGGCAAGACCCTTCAAAAGTGCACAAGTTTGTTTAAGCACTTGAAGAGGTCTTGCCCTGCCTGGATTGCACTGACACCAGCAAAGGATGGGAAAAACTATGGATGCTATCTATAACACTGCAATATTTATCTTTGGGAAGAAGACAGTCAAGTGTGCTGATTGGTTTGAAGCCCACAGTGAAGTGCTGACACCCCTGATTAAGAAGAAGAGACAGGCACTGTCTGCATACATGTCCATAATGAGGAGAACTTGCAGGCACTCCACTGTACTCGGAGTCAAGTGCAGCAGGTAGCTCTGCAGTATGCCAGTGATTATTGGCTCCAACTTTGCTTCAAGATTCAGCAGGTCCCGGAGATTGGTAACATGTGAGGAATGTATGATGGGATCAAGCAAGCCATCAGTTCATCACAAAGGAAGGTCATCCCACTTAACCTGGCCACAGTTGAAGTCTTGAAGGACAGAACCAAGCAGATGGATGATGGGTGGAAACAATACTTGCAGCTGTATGCCAGAGAGACCATAGTTATGGAGAGAGCCCTGAATGACATCAAGCCTCTGTCAACTATGATTGAAATTGATGCTGATCCCACCTTGAAGGAACTCAATGATGCACTGAAAGTACTCTCTTCTGGAAAAGGAAAGATGGCATGCCCCCAGAAATCCTTAAATGTGTCATTGGTACCCTAATCTCACAACTGCATATAATACTTTGCAAGTGCTGGAGAGAAGGCGGTGTACCACAAGATATGAGGGATGCTAACATAGTTACTATCTGTAAGAATAAGGGTGACAAATGTGATTGCAACAACTATTGTGACATCTCCCTTCTCTGTACCATGGGGAGCTGTTTCCACACGTTGTCCTGAAGAGGCTCCATGTTCTTGCAAAGAGAGTTTACCCAATGTCTCAGTGTGGATTTAGAGCTGAATGATCTACTATAGACATTGTCTTCTCTGTTAGGCAATTACAAGAAAAATGCATGGAGCAGAACAAACCTCTGTGTATTGCCTTCATTGATCTGACCAAAGCATTTCACTTCATCAGTAGGAAAGGTCTGGTTGCAATCCTGGCAAAGATTGGCTATCCTCCAACACTGCTTAGCATTATCAGGGCCTTCCATGAAGGCATGAAGGGAGCCACCATGTATGACGGATCCACATCCAAACCTTTCGAGATTCTCAGTGGAGTAAAGCAGGGGTGTATACTGGCTCCAAAATTGTTTGGTATCTTCTTTTCAGTTCTGTTGAAATTTGCTTTCAGAACTGCTACAGAGGGTATCTTTCTCTAAACCAGAATGGACAGCAACCTCTTCAAATTGTGAAGGCTTAGATTGAAGATCAGGGTGCTTAGGAAGTGTCTAAGGTAATTCCTGTTCACTTATGATGTAGCTATTGTGGCTCACACTCAGGAAGAATTTCAGTCACTCATGACTTGCTTTGTGGATGCATGCATGGAATTTGGCTTCACAATCAGTTTAAAGAAGACCCAGGTGATGGGCCAAAATGTGGACAGTGAACCATCAATCAGGGTGAGTGACTATGAGCTGGAGGCTGTCCATGAGTTTACTTGAAAACTAAGTCAACAAGCACATTGGAAAAGCTACCACAATGTTTTTCAGGCTGACAAAGAGCGTATGGGCTAATAATAAGCACACTGTGCACACCAAGGTGCAGGTTTACACAGCCTTTGTTTTGAGCACATTACTGTATGTCGGTGAAACATGGACTCTGCATTTAAAACAGTAGCAGCGGCTCAATGCCATATGCGCTGTCTTAGGCTCATACTTGGTATCTTGTGGCAGGACAAGATCCCCAGCAGCACAGTGCTTGAGAGGACAGGCACCACCTCAATGTTCACCCTCCTGAAACAGAGATGTATACGCTGGTTGGGTCATGTCTCACACATGACAGATGGTCAGATACTGAAATACCTCCTTTTTGGAGAGCTGGAGCCTGGAAAGAGGTCAAAAGGGTGACTCAAATTGCGCTACAAGGATATATGCACACAAGACCTCAGTGCTGTCTCCATCACCATGAACACCTGGTATTCTCTCACCCCAGACAAGTATGCCTGGAAACAAGAAGTGAATAAGCTTTTGCTATGTATGAACCCACCTTGATAAGAAGAGCAGAGGATAAGATAGCCCTCAGGAATATCCATGCCCATGATACCTGACCAACATCTGCTTACTGCTGGTCAGAATGTGGAAAGAACTGCCAGTCCCAGATTGGATAGCACAGTCACAGAAGACATTGCTCAAATCAGTCCAGTAGAGGTGCAAAGCCATGATCATTTAAGATTGAAGGATGCCTACAGGAACCTCTGACAATAGCTATTAATTTAAGAACTGTAAAGAAAACCATAGGAAATAATCACCAAGCAACAGAAAGAAATTACGTTATTATATGTTAGAGTGATGTCATTTAGAAATACCAAACCATGTAATAAACTAAATCCAGTATTAAAACCTAATCTCTTGGATGAACACATTAACTGTCACAGAGATATATGTTCTCAAGTACAGTGATATTATACTCAAGCCAATTTTGATTTAATTTGCTGGTGACAACTGGCAGCCAGGGAACTCCAAGTAATAATTATGCTGTACCTTATGTTGCCACCTCACAGCAAGAGGTTCTCTGGTTTGATCCTCAGCTGGGGTAACTTCTGTGTGGAGTTTGCATGTCCTCCCTGTGGTCGCGTGGGTTTCCTCCGGGTGCTCCGGTTTCCTCCCACATCCCAAAGACATGCTGTAGGTGTATTGGACACTCTAAATTGGCCCTAGGCGTGAGTGCATGTGTGTGTCTGCCTTCTGTGGAAGGTTGGGCACCAGGCTGGCAACTTGGCACTGTAAAACTCCACTGCCAATCATGAGTGGACACGTGATCCGCTGTGGCGACCCCTAACCGGGAAAAAGCCGAAAGAAGAAGAAGAAGACCTTATTCAGTGATGCAAAATGTACTCCAATAAAGAAAACAATATTATCACCTTGAGTAATTTTTACAGGAAGCTTACTAATTATACAACTGTTGTGGGAAGCTGATCAATGTAAAAGCAAAATCACAACCTATGTGAAGGTCATTGTGAGCTAGAAAATAAACATGCTAAAGTTCAAGGGATATTCAGAAACAAATAGTGTACTGTAAAAAGCAATGTCTTTCAGCTTTTCCCCGTTATGGGTCACCACAGCAGATCACTGGTCTGCAGATTGATTGACAGTGGTGTTTTTATGGTGTTGAGTTTCCAGCCTGGTGCCCAACCTTCACAGAAGACACACACGCACCTACCTGGATGTCTTTAAAACTCACTCAACTGCAGGGAGGACATGCAGACTCCACACAGAAGAAGATCCAGCCAAGAAACAAACTGGAGAACCTCTTGCTGTGAGGCGACAATGCTAACCACTGCACCAGCGTGGCCAACTAACAGTGTACTGTATTAAGTGAAATAACACAGTCAGCACTGGAACACAGAGAGAGGGCAATTCAGACAGACACACACACACACACACACACACACACACACACACACACACACACACACACACACACACACACACACACACGGCATAACCAAGCCAGCAAAAAATAATGTAGTATGCATCACATGGAAATGACCACATAATGACAAGCAAATAAATGCCAATATAGTAAAGAGAAGCATCGCATATGCAAATGAAAATATCAAACATGGCAGCATAGTTCAGAAATATATAACGTTTGTACAATGAACTATGGCACTCATCTTAGGTGAACACCATCATTTCTCAGTGAGCAGGTGTATCACTTGAGCTAAGATACTAGGACTAGCATCTGCTCTATCTGTTCAATATATGTTAGTGACCACCTTAACAGCCAGTGCCTGACATGTTGAATGCAGCCACCCTCTGCATTGCAAAAAAGAGTCCATCAGCAGTTAACAAACCATCTTCTCCACTTCCAGTACATAGTTGATCACTATTTTGAGGCCAGAGACATCATATGAAAGGTAGCAGACATCTGTCAGTCACACAAAAGATCAAGGGGAAGTGTGAGCTACCTATATCAGTGGACAAAATGGTTTGTGTAGCATTAACCATCCTTGTTGCAGAGACCTTTCACACGTTAGGGTATTCACAGGCACTAGCCTCATGACTCCAACACCAGTCCCTTGGCATGATGCTAATGCATGTAGAGGAGCATACATGGTTTCAATGGACTCTGGAGGAGAGAACCACCACTATCTCGGCATTCTACAACATAGCCCATTTTCTTGAGGTCCTGGGGCCATTAACTGCACTCACATTGCTAGCAAAGCCCAATTTGTTCCACATGCCATCTGGAATATTTTTATTTATGTTTTTAGTTATTTATTGACATTTGTTAACCGGGTTAGTCCAGCTGGGCTTGTGGCCCATTTTCAGTGGAGACCTGAGGAGAATCCAGAACACATACAGTTTACAGAAAAATATCATTTTACATCAAAACGTATGATAGAAATTAGACAATAACATTAGAAATATATAGCAATAGTAAGGTCAAGCACCTGGTATTTACAAATCATAAATGTACAGAGTAGCAATATATGTACATGTTTACAAGCAAGAGTTTAGTCCAACAGTAGTGAAATAGTCATTCAGAGTAATTATCTAAAGTAGAGGGTACAGAAGTAAGTACCTTTAGAGGGGTACTAATCTCAATAGGGTAAGACTGAGAAAAATAGTAAAATAGGAGGGATGAGTAGAGATTTAAGTTGGGGCTTGGCAAGGACAGATTTTGGAGTTAGATGAAGTTTGAGTTTTTCCTTGAAGTGAGAGGGGTGGATGACAGAGCAGATGTCTCTTGGAAGTTTATTCCAGGCTTGGGTGATGGAGTGTTTATATAACAGTTTACCAGCAGTTTTTTTTTTTGGTTGGTAGATGTGTAGTAGTTGCTGATTTGAGGTACGAAGAGTCCTAGAAGGAGTATATATAGAGATGAAGGAAAAGAGAGCAGGACAGGATGAGGGTTTCTAAAGAATAAAGTGTAGCATTTGAAGTTGAGCTAGTAGTAGTAGGTGGGGGAATTCTAGCCAGTGGAGAGAATTTAAGGCAGGGCAGTGATGTTAATTGTAAGGTGAATTTGTGATAAATCTGGCTATCTTATGGTAAGTTTGCTGGAGTTTGCTTTGAGTTGTGGCCTAAATGTTTGTGAGTACTGGGGCAGCATATAAAAGGGAGGGGAGGAGAAAAGTTTGTGCAAGGGAGAGTCTGGCATTAGCTGTTAGAAATTTTTTGTTACGATATAGTAGACCAAGCTTCTGGTTTGTCTTTTTTATGCACTGAAGGCTTTGCAAGTTAAATTTGAGTTCATCATCAATGATGACTCTAAGGAGTTTCATATCATATGGTCTTCAGGTTGGATAGTAGTGTTATTAGAGGAAGTAATAGAGAAGGTGGGTTTTAGGTGAGTGAGAGATCGAGGTAGGAAAGTAAGAGTTTGGTCTTTTTTAGGTTAAGGATGAGTAAATTGTTGGACAACCATTGTTCTGTGGATAGAAAGGCCTGTTGAGTTAAAGTGCGGAGTTTGGAGAAGTTGTCTGAGATGGTGATGAGAGTCTCCTGTACCAGAAGGGCTTCTGCTATATTGACTGTCAGGTGATGTGTACTGCCTGTGCCCCATACACTCAGTTTACATAATTGCCACATTTGGCACATATGCAGCCTATACCAGTGTTTCATGCAGGAGGGAACTTTTGCAGAATCATATGGATAGCAGGTGCACTCATTGCTAACCACTAATGCCAGGAAAGTCCAACCCCATGAACATAGGTAGCAAACTACATTTAATGGTGTTTGCTGTTATGTGTAACAGGCAATGCTGGATATGTCTTGGTGCTATAGCTGATGACCCCCATTCATAGCCTCAGACTATGACAGAGATGACATACAAAACTTCATTGTCACAGACATGGACCATTGTTTAACGTGTTTCAGAGTGCTAAATGCCTGCTCCTGCTGCCTGTGCACAGTGGGTGTCATTCTGCAGCATGTACTGAACACCTGCAGTGAGATATTTGTGGTCTGTGCTATTCTACCTAATGTGGTACCATGGAAACAGTTAGAGCAAGGGGAGCCCATAGCACTGATTGATGTATCTGTGCTGGTAATGGAGAACAAGCTCAGTGAGGGGTCATCAGAGGAGTCAGTGCATCAGGCTCTCATGTGAGGCAAAGGCAGGTGCAATATTTCAGGGATCTGGCAAAGAGGCAGCATCTGATCCGCAGATATAGGCTGTGACAAGACACAAGCTAAAACTGATGCATGCATTTATACACCCAGGCTATGCATTACAGTGGATTGACTGGTGACACTGTGCACAAGGTTTTACCATACCCACACTAGCCAGAGTGATGAGGGACAATAGGCATAATAATTTGCACAGGTGAGGGGCACTGTGTCAGGAGAACTGCAATGCTAGCACAAATAGATGGGTCATTAGTGGTGCCTATGGCAAACATGCACACAGCTAAGGGGTTGTGGAATGTCAGGGATCATGTTCTCCAGTGAAGGACTGCAACTTTGAGGGGATGAACACTGGCTTGGTGTACCATGAGGCCATGCAGTGTCAGGTCTGGACATGGTCCAGAGGATGGTGAAACATATCAGATGTATATGCAACAATGTCACCATGGTCTTCACTATGGTATTCTAGGAGAATGATGACATCCACTATGCCATATCCATTCACTGGTAGGTGTTACTATTAATTAGACTACAGGGAGTATGCTGGCATTGAACTGTGGGACCCTGTGTAGGTTGCCTGGAGGGTTGTGCCTACAGTGGATCCAGATTAGCATGAGTCACTTCCATGAGAGCATATATAGCCAGGGATGGGGATCACAGAAGTTCAGATGAGCAATGGCCATGTCCAGGTGAATGTCCATGGTGAGAGTTTGAGGCAGCCATGGACAGTGTGTACATTGTAGCCATCTTGGGAGCATTGTGTACTACATGTGATAACTATAGTGCACTCCTGCAGTGCACAACTGTCCCCTAGCATGAACATAGTAGCCAGTTCTCCACAGCCACATGGGAATTCTAATGAATGCCATGTGGGTTGCCACTGCTTTCAAATGGCATGTTTGATCCAGGTCCCTAAATGCAGTAGGAGTCTGCCTTTGGTGTTGAATGACCCACAGTCCATGCAATGGTTAAAGGTCTCCATACAGGCCATGTAAAACACATTTCAGCTCTGACAAAAAGTCTGATTAGCATCTGTTTATGACTGTATCATAAACCTTCTCATCTGCTGACTGATGCCAAAAGTGACACCCAAGTCAAGAATTGTTTTCTAGTCATGACACTGGCCACCTACAGGTCTCTCCCTGATGATTTGTTTGCACACCTTGGAGGCACTGCAGCCCACTGTTGCTTCTTGCAGTGGTGCTGGCTGTGTATCAGGGATGGGCCTGAAACAGGCAGGTTGACCTATACTAAACACGAGTGATGCTGGAGGCTCGACTAGGACCTCTGCAGTCTCCTCAGCTTTGGGAAAAGGGGGGAATGTTCTAGGTTCCTGCTGCCAGCATCTTCAGCATTTAAAGACCCATTGACATCAGGCATGTGCCAACTATTTGTAAATGATATTCTCCCAGTTGAACATGTGAATGCATACAGATAACTTACTAGTTCAAAAGCTGGTACATTTGGGTGACTCCCACCAACTTGCAATACACAACCTATGGACACATACATACCTTGTGGAGTGAGTTGGTTCCATTGCTGCTCTAATGCCTTGATATGAAAAAAATGCAGATGAGCACTGTATCGATTGGGGAGAGATGGGCAAAGGCTGCCAGCCTAGTCAAATAGAATTTGTTACATAATTCTACCAACTGTATAAATAAATGTAAAATACAGGCTTGTGTTTTTAAATGTAAGAAAACACTGTAAAATGTGAACTTCAAGATTGTTGCAACATTGCCATCTGCTGTAAGGAAAACCAAGCCAAGTATTTCAAATGTGTCTTTTTAAGTTGAAAAGATCTTGTGAATCTCTTTAATGTTTTACAAGTCGGTTCCAGTGTGTCTAGATGAAGGTTTCATGTCCATTGTTTTAAGGCTAAAGCTTATGACCAGAATTTAGATGTGGAAGGTGCTTTATTGCTCTAGTTTCTGTTAGAATATACATGTGAAATGTCTTCAATTGTTGTAAGTTTCTGTGCAGGTGTTAGATTACTAAATAATGCAGTTTGTTTGCCTGGGAAAACCCAAGTGTCAAAAATGATGTAATTTGGGAAGGGGCCCAGCAAACATGTTTGTTAGTAATATTTAAATACTATTTCTCACAAGAGACTAGGGAGCATTTTGATCTTGATATCCAACTTAACAGCACTCTGCCTTGTGTTCACATGTACATTTTAGCACTGTGATTTCTTGTAGGAATAGTTAAAGCTAGTAAAGATTAATTAGGTATTTTTCTTTGAAATCAGACCTGTCCTACTGTATTATTTTAAGTTTCTATAGCTGTGCCAGTGGGGAGTCTTATTGGGGACCTGGTGAGCAAGGGAGCAACCAGCCCCAGATTGACTGTGATCTCTGTGTGCACTTAAGAGAAATTGCACTTTACTGTGTGTATTAATTATCCTTTTCTCTTCTAGGAGATGACCTCCCTGGAGTTAGTGGTGAGGATTGAGGCTCTTTGATTGCTGGGCCAGGGCACAGTCGTCACAAGTGGTGGCAGTGATGGGATCTACTTCACATACTAATTGGCTTGTAGTGGTGCGGGTAGAGTGAATTCCTGTAGCTTATGTACAGTGATCTCTAAAAGTGTTTTGTACTCAGCCATGCAGTGTATACTCAGAGTTCAGATCACAATTGTTTTATTTTTATTGTTAGCTTAGTGTTAGTCAGGGTGAGCAGGCAGCATGTCAGCAGAAGAGTATGGAAAGCTGACAAGGAGCCAGCGGGCTGAGATGTGCCAGGCTAGGGGACTGGTGCATGGAAACTGACTAAAGCAGACCTGATTGCAGCCTTGGTTACAGCTGCATCAGAGAACAGCAGCCTGGAGGACAATCAGACTGACAGTGGAGATACAATATCCTCGGAGAATGGACAGCTCAACCTTTCTGCAGTGGACTTAAAAATCCAGCTGGAGCTAAGGAGATTAGAGTTGGAGGCGAGACGTATGGAACTAGAAGCATCCGAGAAAATGAGGAGTCTACAAGCTGAGGAAAATGGATGGCAGAGGAGGCATGAGAGGGAAATGATGACTCTTTGCCAGAGTCATGGAGGTAATGGGAAAGGGAGTAACCGGACTCCAGAAGCACAAAAGGTCAGTAAATTTCTTCCACAGTTTAAAGAGGGGAATAATTTTGATAGCTTCATTCACATGTTTGAGCGGGTATGTAAACAGTATGAAGTTAACCAAGGGCTCTGGGTATGGTTCCTGACCCCCTTACTCCATGGTAAAGCTGTAACGTCTTTAGCAAAAATGCATGACGTTGACTGTTTTGATTATACTGCTGTAAAAAGACATTTATTAGAATGTTTTAAGCTAACACCTGAAATGTATAGGAAAAAGTTTTGTGAGCATAGAAGCGAGGCAGATGAAAATGTATGTGAATATGTTGTTGAACTGAGCACTTATTTTCATAGTTGGGTGAGTGGATGTCAGGTCACCACTTTTGAAGGGCTGGCAGACCTTGTGGTAAGGGAACAAGCCCTTAGCACTTTGCCTGAGGACATGAGGACTTGGTTAGCTGATAGACAGTGTGCTACTTCAGAGGGGTTGGGGAAGAAGGGAGACCTATACCTAGCAGGCAGGGCAGCCCTGCAAAGGAAAGGGACCCCCAGTACTGCTCATGGGTCTAAAGGAACACATCGTGGGCAGCACAGACTGCCAAAACAGAATCTGCCAGTAGCAGGGAAAGCCACTAGTCCAGGTACACATCCATGAGCTGGGGTTAAATGTTTTGAATGCAACCAGTGGGGCCATGTGGCATACAGATGTCCAAGGGGCAAGGTGGGGAACAAAAGGTGAAAGAGCCTGTAAGTTGGATAGACAAAATGCCAATAGTAGGTTGTCTTGGGACAACAGGTGTATGGAACTACCATCATGCATATGCCCAGAGAGGGAAGGATTTGGATGAGGCAGTACTATGTACTTATGCAGTTACATGCAGTGAGGCTAGGAGACAAGCATGTGGGTCTGGTAGCCTGGGGGTGACCCAGACAGACTGCATATTGCAGCCAGGACTGCTGAGGTGGTTACTTCAGGGAGTGAGCTACACTGTAGCAGTGAGACTGAATGTGACCCACAGCTGCTTGTGGGTACTGATGTTCCCTTGGACAGGGTAACTGCAAAGGTAGAGGTGAGTAGTAGTACCCAGGCTGACAGTGAAGCATCGCTGTCAGAGGATGCCAGAATTCCTGTGGAAGGGGAGCTGGGAAGGGTTAGCAGGAGAGACTTGAGACAGGCTCAGCTTTCAGACCCTACATTGCAAGGCCTGAGGCAGATAGCTAGGGAGGCACCTGATTCTCAAGGAAAGGGAGAATCTGTATACTGGAACAAAGGGTTACTGTACAGAGAGTGGACCCCTGAGGGAGGGCTAGAAGGTGAGAGAGTACAGCAGTTGGTAGTGCCTAGAGCTTACCATCTGGCGCTTCTAGCCATAACCCATAATATTCCCTTTGCAGGTCATATGGGCATAAAACATGCAAAGAGGTGTATTATACAAAACTTCTATTGGCCTGGAATTTCCAGAGATGTAACAGGGTACTGCAGGACCTGTGAGCACTGCCAAAAGGTAGGCAAGGCAGGAGACAAGGTGAGAGCTCCTTTGATGCCTTTGTCTGTGATTGAGGAGCCATTTCAGAGGGTAGCTATGGATATTGTGGGTCCTCTGAGTACCCCAAGTTCCACAGGGAAAAAGTATATCCTAGTGATTGTAGATTATGCTACTCAATACATTGAGGTAGTGGCTTTGTCCTCCATTGAGGCAGAGAAGGTGGCAAATGCTTTGCTAGAGATTTTCAGCAGGGTTGGTTTCCCAAAGGAAATACTGTCTGACAGAGGTGCCAATTTTATGTCAGACCTGCTGGCTTGTCTGTGGAAGTCCTGTGGGGTGAAGCACATGAAGGCCACTCCCTACCATCCCCAGACTAATGGTCTTGTTGAGAGGTTAAACTCTACAATCAAGTCCATGCTACGGGCATTTGCAGATCAGTTTAAGAGGGAGTGGGACAAATATTTCCCCATCTGTTGTTTGCTTACAGAGAGTTTCCCCAGGAATCCATAGGTTTTTCACCCTTTGAGTTGCTGCATAGACATAGGGTGAGGGGACCTCTAGATTTAATTTGAGATGAGTGGGAAGGTGAGTGTAAGTCTCACAAAGAGTCTGTTGTGGCATATGTCCTGAACCTCAGGACAAGGCTCAGGGAACTCATGGGCCTGGCCCAGGAGAACCTGTCAGAAGCCCAACAACAGAAAAAGGTGTGGTATGACAGGAATGCTCGAGCTAGAGAGTATGCTGTAGGGCAGCAGGTGATGGTTCTCATTCCTGTCAGACACAGCAAGTTGCAGGCAGCTTGGGAGGGACCCTACAAGGTGGTAAGAAAGGTAAGTGATGTTAACTACATGGTGGAAGTGCTAGGCAGATGGCAGGGGCACAAATTGTACCATGTTAACATGATGAAACCTTACCATGATAGGGAGGCCCTTGTGCTGAGCATTTGCAGTGGATTGCAGGAGGAGTCTGAGAGAGATCTTGTGACTGATCTCCTCAGTGAGGCTCGGGCTGACACCTTGGTGGAAAGGGTAGCAATGTCCCAGCAGCTATCTCTTACCCAGGTTCCAGGAATGTGAGCAGTGTTGCAGGAGTTTGGGGGCATGTTCACTGGGAAACCGGGGAGTACCCACCTAGTGCAGCACCACGTGGATACAGGACCCCAAAGGCCTATCAGGCAGGCCCCTTATAGGGTGGCTGAGAGAGTCAAACAGGCTCTGAGGGAGGAGGTACAGGAGATGTTGTAACAAGGGGTGATTCAAGAGTCCAACAGTCCCTGGGCCTCACCAGTGATGTTGGTGGCAAAGAAGGATGTAAGCAACATGTTCTGTGTGGGTTACTGAAAATTAAATAGTCACACAGAGTCGGATGCTTACCCCATGCCTAGGACAGATGAGGCCCTAGAGCAGCTGGTTGAGGCTAAGTATCTTACAACTATTGAGCTTACCAAGGGTTACTGGCAGGTGCCCTTGACTCCCAGTGCTAGAGAGAAGTCAGCCTTTGTGACTCCTTTTGGCTTGTATGAGTTCACAAAGATGCCCTTTGGGGTGAAGAATGCCCCAGTGACTTTCCAGAGGCTGGTCAAGCATATCTTAGCAGGAGCTGGAGGGGTTGTCCTTGCTTACATGGATGATATTGCTATCTACAGCCATTCCTGGCAAGAGCACCTTCTGTACTTAGCCAGATTTCTTCAGAGGGAGAAGAGCACCCAGTGGTTTATCTCAATTGTAGGCTCCAACCCAGGGAGGAATGCTATGCAGTGGTACAAACAACTTCAGCCTTATCTGTATGGAAGAAAATTCACTGTGATGACAGATCACAACCCTCTAACGTGGTTAAACAGAGCCAGTCAGCAAACTGCCAAGTTGCTAAGATGGAGTCTGGGGTTGCAAGCATATATGTCAGTGCAGCACTGCAGTGGGAGTGGCAATGCCAATGCAGATGGGCTCTCAAGACAGGGAATGGGGTGAGGTACACCCAGATAGACCTGACATTTTCAAGCGACGTTTCTCAAGGGGCACTTGAAAAACTTGCTTGAGTTCCCTGGGGGGGAAGAGATGTGACGATTGGGGAGAGATGGATGAAGGCTGCCAGCCTAGTCAAATAGAATTTGATACATAATTCTATCAACTGTATAAATAAATGTAAAATACAGACTTGTGTTTTTAAATGTAAGAAAACACTGTAAAATGTGAACTTCAAGATTGTTGCAACATTGCCATCTGCTGTAAGAAAAACCAAGCCAAGTATTTCAAATGTGTCTTTTTAAGTTAAAAAGATCTTATGAATCTCTTTAATGTTTTACAAGTTGGTTCCAGTGTGTCTGGATGAAGGTTTCATGTCCATTGTTTTAAGGCTAAAGTTTATGACCAGAATTTAGATGTGGAAGGTGCTTTATTGCTCTAGTTTCTGTTAGAATATACATGTGAAATGTCTTCTATTGTTGTTAAATTTCTGTGCAGGTGTTAGATTGCTAAATAATGCAGTTTGTTTGCCTGGGAAAACCTAAGTGTTAAAAATGACGTAATTTGGGGAGGGACCCAGCAACCATGTTTGTTAGTAATGTTTAAATACTATTTCTCACAAGAGACTAGGGAGCATTTTGATCTTGATAGCCAACTTAACAGCACTCTGCCTTGTGCTCACATGTACATTTTAGCACTGTGATTTATTGTAGGAATAGTTAAAGCTAGTAAAGATTAATTAGGTATTTTTCTTTGAAATCGGACCTGTCCTACTGTATTATTTTAAGTTTCTGTATGATCTCTGAACTCTTAGATATCTCTGTGGTGTAGTAGTTTTGTCTTGTGTTTTAATTATTTATTATTAAATATTTTTAAAACCTTCTACCTGTGGCTGATTTGTGTAGAGATAAGCTCTAGAGTACATTGCATATTTATAGAGGTTATTGTAATAGGCCACTCTAAAGTAAGCCTTGACTGTTAGTCATACTACCATTGGATATTAATATTGCACAGTAATAATTGGACACCCTTTTAATGGCCTTTTAGTAGCTGATATTATTAACTGTGTGGTGGCAGTAATTACTACCGTATAGTCTGGGTAAAGGGGCATGGTTGGAGAATCTGTGTCAGCCTTTCCCAGGAGTGTCTGTGAAGTTTTATAAATACTTATCTCAAAGTGTGTGTATGTGTGTGTGTGTGTGTGTGTGTGTGTGTGTGTGTGTGTGTGTGTGTGTGTGTGTGTGTGTGTGTTGTGTCAGCTACTTGGCAGGGACACGAAGCACTGGTTGGACAGAGAGGGTACTGGAGGTTTTAGCTTGCCAATTAGGCTGAGACCTGGACCCTATAGCTGTGCCAGTGGGGAGTCGTACTGGGGACCTGGTGAGCAAAGGAGCAACCAACCCCAGACTGACTGTGATCTCTATGTGCACTTAAGGGAAATTAGACTTTACTGCATGTATTAGTTATCCTTTTCTCTTCTAGGAGATGACCTCCCTGATGTTATTGGTGAGGATTGAGACTCCTTGATTGCTGGGCCAGGGCACGGTCGTCACAAGTACATCTGAGTAAACCATGTTGAGGTGCTAGACAGTGCTGTATTGGACCGCCATTTCCCATTATTCAGTAGATGATAGCTTCCATAGGTAAATAACAAGCAATCGGTCTACAGACTAGTTCAATGTTGAAAGTGTTGAATGCCATTTTACTGACTGATACCTATTGTACAGGTGGCTTTTGAATCACAAAAGGATGGGCTGAGAGAGATCTAATGAGGACATTTGGAGTAGAAGTTTGCTGTGGCAAACTGTCGAAGGCTTTAGACAAGTCTAGAAATAAGGAAGAGACTTGTTTGCCATTATCTCCAACTTTATTAACAGTATCTATATAGGTTAGAAAGGCAATGCTAGTATTATGGGGAGGACAGAAGCTATGCTTTGTAGGGAATAGGAGTTCTTCCTCTTGGAGGTAGTCTAGAAATTGTTTTTGAATACATTTTTTCAAGTATTTTTGTGAGGAAAGATAAAATTGCTATAGATCTAAAGTTATTAATGTCTGCTGAATTTCCTTCTTTGTGCAGAGGAATAATATGTGACTTTTTCCAGACAGAGGGAATGTGGGATTCCTGGAATGACTTATTTATAAGGATTGAGACAAGATAGGCAATGCTACTGGCTGCTATTTTTAGGTATTTGCTTGGAAGGTTATCAGGAGAAGAAGAACACAGTTTAAGTTTGTTTAAGAGTAGCTATGGATCCTCCACCATGAACCAGGATAAGCACAATGCCTACCTCGATTTACTGGAATCCCTCGCCACACAGCCCAATGCCTTAGTCATGGGAGATTTCAACTATCCTTCCATATACTGGGGGACATACATGAGCAAAAACATGCTTGTCCAGAGGTTCCTGGACTTTGCACCCCCACTAGGGGCTCTAATGTTCTGAACTTAGCTGTCACCAACATGGGGGGGGGTCACTGTACTTCCCCATGTGTGATCCCTTCCTACTTAGGTCAGACCACAAATCAGTCTCATTTGAAGCAACTACTTGAACTAACACCCTCACAGGAACAAAAAATATAAAAAACTTTACCAAAGGTAACTAAGGCATACTAAGCAATGGTATAAAAAGCTTCATAACATCCACAATCATAGACACCAATGATCACTATGCAGAAGTGTATGCAAATACCCTGTACAAACACTTAAGCGACTGCATAAGCTCTGATGTACCTGAGTGGATCAAAACCAGGTCTTGCCATAAAAACAAGCTACCTTGTGGTAGACTTCAAGTATAAACAGATTATACAACAAGAGGAAGAAACTGTTGTCCAAAAGCAAGAGGGATACCACTCTGCAGAGAAAGAGTTCCCTCCTAAGCCTAAACAGGAAAATCAGAAATCTTGTAAAGTCTCCTAAAGCAAATTACAAAACTAAAATCACATCCCTAGCCAAGGATAACCATAACTCATTCTTTAACTGTGTCCAAAGCCTAAAAGGAATGCCCGGCTATGTGCCAAGCTAGTTGTAGATGGGATCAGTCATACTATGCTGGAAGATATCATGAACCTATTAGCTGACAGATTCAGTGCAAACTTCACCCCTCTATCCCTACCTACCATCTCCCAAAGCATACCTGACACTAGCCCTCTACCTAGTATCTCTAGAGAACAGGTCATCTCTGTGCTCACCAAGGCCAAAAACACAGCCTTAATGAGACCAGATAATATCCCAGTTTGTTTAATCAGCAATCTAAAATAAAGACCTAGTGGACTCACTTGGTGTTCTCTTTAATTATACCTTGAGAAGTGTCTATGTTCCTGCAGAATGGAGAACAGCAACAGTAATCCCCCTGCACAAAGGTGGGCCATCAACTGACCCTGGGAACTACAGACCTATAAGTCTAACCAGCCTCATCTGCCACAGGTGGTGGTGCAGCAGTACATCTGCCCCTCACCAGAGTGGAGGAGCTGCTCCTCAGCATGGTGGCTCCTGGCCAACCACTACAACAGACATGTGTCATCATGGAGACCGGAGTCACCCAGCAAGTTGACTCAGAGCATGCAGGTAACATGGCATATCTGTAGACTACTGCTAGCTCGATTGTTAGAACATGTATATGTCAAATGTGTACTGTGTATTTAGAAGATGTGGAGCCTGGTGTTATGCAATACTGATAATTTGGAACATAATCTGTATGCCTGTGCCTGTCAACCATTGTACTACTGAAAATTGCAAACTCACAGCAGCAATGCCATAGTTGTTGACACTGACAAAATGTCTCATATCCTTGTAGGTCCCTCTGGTGTGACAGCAAGACAACAGACCCATGCTGGTGAGTGTTCTACATTTAATATAGCAAATAACATGTGCCTGTCATAGGTGAGTTGTAGGCCATATACACATGTAAAACACCTACACATAATGCATGCTGTGCATGTTTTCTTTGGGACTAGGCACATCCCAGTAACATGGGTAGCTGCCTCAAATACATGCAATACACATAGCATCCCAAACAATTGTGGTACACTGTAGTGGACATTGTATAGGCAGAGTCAATACACATGCACACAACATACACCACTTTGTTATACACAGTACGTGCTCATATGATACACATGGCGTATTTAGACACCTGCTGTAAGGTCAGACTCCAGTATCCCAAATGTCATCCACACAGCACACATACTATACCTGAGGGGTAGAGGCCTATAATGGGGTGGTACAACACTCTTCAACACACAACACATTCATGTTAGGCAATGCTCCCTGTTGAACACCTTACATACCCATGTAACAACTGCCTGTGAAATGGTTAATGTAGCTACAGTGCTGCAGTTCAGGTACAGCAAGATAGTTGCCAGTGTGGCACACATTAGTGGCTTTGAGTGATCACATGATGCTGACTGATGATGGCACATGGTACTACACTACATCCAGTTACAGTAACTACAGTACTACACATAGCATTCATTGTTATACACATGAAGGTTGTGTGCATCCAGCCATGGAATGTATACCTGTGAGTGATGGTACTCAGGACATTGGAAAGCATGTAATACTTGCACAGCAATGTTGTGTCCATGTACACATTCTGTTCCAGGGTGAGGCCAATCATTGAACATCACAAATGCATCAAAGACATGTATACTGTTATTAACAAGGATTCTCTACACTCGCACTGCATGCTGTTGAGCAACATACATCCAGCATGCTGACACATGAGATAGGACTCTTTGGCTTCTGATACTGTACTCCACCATCAACCACTAATTAGTATGTTCTGGATTGCTGTGTGTGTGTGTGTGTGTGTGTGTGTGTCTACTTTAGTGAGTAGTGTATGTGTGTTCATATGTGCATGTGTGCATGTGTTCACGTGTTCAGGTGTTCATGTGTGCATGTGTTCATGTGTTCATGTGTTCATGTGTGCATGTGTGCATGTGTTCACGTGTTCACATGTTCACGTGTTCATGTGTGCATGTGTGCATGTGTTCATGTGTGCATGTGTGCATGTGTGCATGTGCTCATGTGTGCATGTGTGCTAACATCATGTACAGATTGTAAAGTGTGTTTCCTGTCTTCCTCTCACAGGTGCTGAGGTTGGGTTGGTTGAGTGCAGCAGGGAACCTGAAGTCACTGCCACAAATAGTGGAAATGATGATACATGTGTTGTGGCACAGGCAGGTTTGACAGGGTCTGTTGTTAGGCTGCCAATCGACAGTGCACAGCTTTCCACCCCATCTATGCGCACATTCATACTGCCAATACATCCTTCATCACCAATGGCCTTAGCTGAGGGACAGCATACAGTAGGCATTGACCAGGATAGTGTGGTATCTATGGCACATGCATTCCCTCACAGCAGCCATACCCAGATTGTTGGAATGGTACCACATAGGCAGATGTCCAGGGGTTCTTGTGGGAGCACTGCTGGTCATAATGCCCCTGGCGGATGTGCCCCCACAGGTCTTACTATCTCAGGTATGTTCCAGGCTGTAATGCAGGCACAGGCACGTATGGAATGGTACACCAGACAGGGACTAAGGGCGCAGAGGGCCCATAACATTGCTATCAATAACAGTATCCGTGACCCTGCCGGTGGCATCCGTAATTACACCAAGGTCATTGATAGACGTTGGGGGGAGACAGTAGATGTCCTCCACAATGTAATGTCCATGTGCCAGGACAGTGCAGGAAGGTTGAGACATCAACGTGGACGTATGCCAGTGACATCATCGGCTTGCAGTCATCATGGATGACCCACAAGTCACAGCCACTCCTGTAGTGGCAGTACCAGCCCCAGCAATGTTGGGGTTGGGCTGTCAATAGACCATCCTAGAAGACCATGTGCACGTGGCTCTGGACAGTCCAGGCAGGGACATGGGTCCAGTCGACATACCTCTGCCTCTGATGATAGTACCCAGTCTGGCTTAATACCTGATACTGTCCGTAGCACCCCTGCCAGGCACAGGTACTGTGTCCGTGGCCAGAGACGGTGATCTGTACAGCCTGGTAGGTACAGTCTGTGGCTGTCCCACAACCTCCCGTATATGGCAGCCACATGGTGGAACTGTGTGCATGCAGACACACACACATAAACCAAACACCTAGGGCTAACACATACACACACACATTACATCAACATTGGCCCATGCTGTACTGTTGCCCCTATTACACACACACACACACACACACACACACACACACACACACACACACACACATATGCATGCATGTTGATTAGATGGGTCAATGTCGGGCTCTGGCAAACCAACAACACACCCTGTGCATATGACGAAACTGTGCCACTTCCTGTCATCTGTAACATTGATGCAGGAACAGGCTAACATGGTGCTGATGCACAGGGTGACTTTATAGCAGTGTAGCAATGTTAGCATGCTGTCAACAGTAAAGTGTAATGATATCCTTGTAGGTATATCTGCGCAGGCATGATGCATTAAAGCTATGATTGTCAATGTAGTATTCTTTACACCACTGTTAATTCCAACAATGTATTGTCCGGCCATGTGCCACTTGGCTGATGTGTGTAGTTTTGGCACCATGTGTTAGTGAGTGGACAGTACGTGTGTGATGTGTGCAGTACAGATTTGCAGGTGTACATTTGTGAACATGGTGGAGGTGCACTGTCTGCATGTATGTGCATAGTGGACACATGGGAAGGGTGGCATGCCCTGTATTACACAGTGTTAACATCTCATAGTTTCTATTGGTGGCCAGTATGCATTTTACTACACATATGTTTTAACTTGGGCACACATGTGTGTATGACATGGTTTGACACTATGGTGTGGGTGATACTGTTACTATCTGTCATTGGTTTGCCTTCTGGTAGTATACACAACCTCAACAGCCTGACTATAACCAATCATTAGATGATGTCTTGACAACTGACACACAGATGTAGGAAACTCAGTAACATTTGGATCCCTCCGGTACTATACTATACCAGTAACCAGTGGTATTGACTGCCACCTGTTCCTGGGACCACTCCTGTTTGGCATATAACCCTCTTAGGTACAAGCAAACACACTAGGGATATGTCCATCCACATCTGGAAATGCATACAGTGGCCTAAAATGCATTCTCCAGATGAGACACTTATCCTCCGCAAGGGTATCATACAGACAGATACCTGTTGTCCAACCCATGCTGTAAAGCTATAAGCCACCTATAGCATAGTCATCCACATTTACTAAACATAGTATCCCGACAGTTCCACATAGGTAGTAGACCCCAACATGTAGAACGGGTACCGATGTATACATACAGCCAAGTGTTATGTCATCTGTCCTTTGGTATTCACATTTCCAAAGGTATTCTGACATCACTCGGTGTATCACATAAGCAATAAGGGGTCTGTATGCATATCCACAAAGGTTGTTGTACACCTATAATGAATGTCCATTATTGACAGACTGTGTTGTGTTTGAACATGTCTGAAATATACCCCAGGCATGAACCCTCACTTACACTATTCTATACACAGATACCTGAAGTGTGCAATGCACATACTGTTGCTATACTGATATGTCATACACTAGTAAAAGCAAAACCCACAGCAAATTAACCAACAGTGTCATACACACTCAGCAATTGCACGATTCAAACCCCTACCTAACTATATTAAGATATGAGAGAAGTACGCATGAACATGATGCGCTACATGCTTTAGTGAGCGTTTTCATTTCCACTGCTATATTTGTAGGCTGCTGACATCATCAGACTTGCCAAAGATGAATATACCACTTTTAAGGTGTTTTCCTAGTCTCCAAAAAGAGCACTCCTCTCAAAGGGAATCACACCCCCCACTCAGCAATTGCAGGGTTCAAACCCCGACCTAACTATGTTTTGATACTAGAAAAGTACACATTAACATGATGCGCTATATGCCTTACTGGGAGTTTTCATTTCCACTGCTATATTTGTAGGCTGCTGACATCATCAGACTTGCCATAGATGAGTATACCACTTTTAAGGTGTTTGTCTAGTCTCCAAAAAGAGCACTCCTCTCAAAGGGAATCACACACACTCAGCAATTGTAGGATTCAAACTACTACCTAACTATGTTATGATACTAGAGAAGTATGCATTAACATGACACGCTATATACTTTACTGGGAGTTTTCATTTCCACTGCTATATTTCTAGGCTGCTGACATCATCAGACTTTCCAAAGATGAATATACCACTTTTAAGGCATTTTCCTAGTCTCCAAATAGGGCACTCCTCTCAAAAGGAATCACACCCTCCCCACACACACAGCAATCAAACCACGACCTAACTATGTTATAATACTAGAGAAGTACGCATTAACATGATGCGCTATATGCTTTACTGGGAGTTTTCATTTCCACTGCTATATTTGTAGGCTGCTGACATAATCAGACTTGCCAAAGATGAGTATACCACTTTTATGGCATTTTCCTAGTCTCCAAATAGGGCACTCCTCTCAAAAGGAGTCACACACCCCCACACACACTCAGCAATCACAGGATTCAAACCACGACCTAACTATGTTATGATACTAGAGAAGTACGCATTAACATGATGCGCTATATGCTTTACTGGGAGTTTTCATTTCCACTGTTATATTTCTAGGCTGCTGACATCATCAGACTTTCCAAAGATGAATATACCACTTTTAAGGCATTTTCCTAGTCTCCAAATAGGGCATTCCTCTCAAAAGGAGTCACACCCCACCCACACTCAACAATCACAGGATTCAAACCACGACCTAACTATGCTATGATACTAGAGAAGTACGCATTAACATGATGCACTATATGCTTTACTGGGAGCTTTCATTTCCACTGCTATATTTGTAGGCTGCTGACATCATCAGACTTGCCAAAGATGAGTATACCACTTTTAAGGCATTTTCCTAGTCTCCAAATAGGGCACTCCTCTCAAAAGGAGTCACACCCCCCCACACACACTCAGCAATCGCAGGATTCAAACCACTACCTAACTATGCTATGATACTAGAGAAGTACGCATTAACACAACGCACTATACACTTTACTGGGTCCCTTCATTTCCACTGCTATATTTGTAGGCTGCTGACATCATCAGACTTGCCAAAGATGAATATACCACTTTTAAGGCATTTTCCTAGTCTCCAAAAAGGGCACTCCTCTCAAAGGGAATCATACAGAAACACACACACTCAGTAATTGCAAGATTCAAACCACTACCTAACTATGTTATGATACTAGAGAAGTACGCATTAACATGATGCGCTATATGCTTTACTGGGAGCTCTTATTTCCACTGCTATATTTGTAGGCTGCTGACATCATCAGACTTGCCAAAGATGAATATACCACTTTTAAGGCATTTTCCTAGTCTCCAGAAAGGGCACTCCTCTCAAAGGGGATCACACACACACCCCCAACACACACATAGCAATTTCAGGATTCAAACCACTACCTAACTATGTTATGATACTAGAGAAGTACACATTAACATGACACGCTATATGCTTTCGAGGAGTTTTCATTTCCACTGCTATATTTGAAGGCTGCTGACATCATCAGACTTGCCAAAGATGAATATACCACTTTTAAGGCGTTTTCCTAGTCTCCAAAAAGGGCACTCCTCTCAAAGGGGAATCACACCCCACTCCCCTTACGCACTCAGCAATTGCAGGACTGAAACCACTACCTAACTATGTTATGATACTAGAGAAGTACGCATTAACACGACGGGCTATATGCTTTACTGGGAGTTTTCATTCCTCCTGCTATATTTGTGGGATGCTGACATCATCAGACTAGACATGGTAATGTGTGTGCACTTTGCTTTATGCAATCCCAGGACTGAGTCATGGGGGACAGCAGGTGTTACCAGCTTGAACAGGACTCCCCAATTCTTACCTTGTGTGATCTATCTGTGGCCCAGTTGCCAATCCATCAGATGACAATACATATTTATGCACAGGTTGTTGATTTTGTGGATACGACATGTGTCTGGGATGTTGGAAAAGGGCTATTCTAAGTGTATGTGGGATGTGTGTAGCTCATTTCATTGATGCATGTCCTGGGTGACTGCCTTGCAAACAGTCTTGCAGGTTTTGGAACCATGATCTGCCCATGACCAAACCAAAATTGGTAGGGTTGTGTGTTTGTAGGCTTCTAACAGCTCTGTTTATGACTTCAATCATGATGGACTCCATGGCCTTGTAGATCAGACTTCATAGGCTTATAAGACTATAGTTCCCATAGTCTGTTGGGCACCAACACTTGTGGAGTGTGCCAAATGTTGCTGTAACCCATTCACCAGTTTCATATCCTGTAGAGAGGGTGAGGCTCAACAGACTGTTCAGGTGCAGGGTCTGTTTGTTCTGCAGTTCAGTTATGACACATATAGGGAAACAATGTAATCCCAATGACGCCATGTTTTCAGCTTTGAAAGGAGGTGTTTACCCATTCTACATTGGTATCTCCTGGTATAATGATAGGGCCTTTTGTCAGTGGGAGGAGGGTATGTATGTATGGGCCTGTCTGACAGGATGTTGGCACTGTCAGTCATTTACACTTGGCCCTGACTCAGGACATATATGAGTGTACATTGCTATTTATGACATAGCTGAGGGAAGTGTCATGATTCTGTATGGACTCCTTCGCAGATAATTTTTCCATAACCTTGTTTGTATAATGTTTGGAGTGTACATTGTTTATTGGTGATACTGATTGCAGGTTTTTAATCTTCTTTTCTTTTCTACATTCTACGAACAACCTACGTATCTGTAGTACATATTTGATTATGGCAGGGTTCGAATATATTATATACGTGTCTGTTTTCATATAACTGTGTGCACAAGGCAGGATTGGTGAATAGTGAGAGGTTCCTGGGTTAACACATGCAACTGCCAGATATGTGTGGCCCACTGCTGTACTCAGACATGGCCTAAGTGTGTGAGCATGCCCAGTGTGACCTTTCAGCATGTTGCTGTCTGAGGTTCACTACATTTGTTGACGTGTGTGAACACACCCAATATTAACATTTATACTATATGTGTGTTGACAATCAAGTTGTGTTTTTACTGCAGGCCTCACCTTTGTGTCATAAATCTACAGGGATTATGCTGTGCCTGCAGGGTTTCCATGAGACATTTTGCATAGACTTATCAACATTTCTTCATACAGGTTGACCAGTGAAATACTGTCATGGTTTAGTGGTTCCGTACTGTGAATATAGTGCACGTGCACAGTATCCTGGGTTTGAGGACTGTCACTGCATTTGTTTTTCATACTGGGCAGACCAGACTGCTTAAGGACCAGTAAAGCAAATATTAGCATGTTTACCTGCTTTTGCTCAACTGTGCCCAACCTTGCCCAACATTGCTTAACGTTAACCAACATTGCTGAACGTTGCCCAATATTGCTCAACATTGACCAAATTTGTGCTAGTTAGTGCGTGCAATTTTGTTTACATTTACTAAATAGTGGTAATAGCTGTTTAGCACTGCTTTATATTGCTTAAAACATGGAAATCATACCTCAGGTGGTGCTGCAGGGCTGCCTATGTCAGATGCACATAGTACACTCTCTGTACATGTTTGAAAACAGGTAGTGTCAAGTTAGGCATCCCTTTTACTATATGTGCGAGTCAAAGAGAGGTATCATTTCAAGGGCTCCTACTAAGCCAGTGTATGTGCTATGCGTTGCCTCTTTGCCAAGGCCAAGGCATACTGGGCACACCTCCTTCTGCCTACTGGGGCAGGCTCAGGTTGTTCCTCCTCCGAGTCACGCTCTGCCTGTGATGGCCTTGGCAATGGTGGGGGGCTGTTTGGCCCGGCCCTATGCTGGTCCTGCTGCAGCTGTTTTCACAGGATCATATTATGTAGCATAGCACATACCATGACAATTTGGGTACATGTAGTTGGTGAGTACTGCAAGGCTCCACCAGATGTGTCCAGGCACTGGAACCGTGAATTGAGCAGCCCAAACACACGCTCGATTACATTTCGTGTTTGTGCGTGTGCCTCATTATGGCATTCCTGTTCAGGTGTGTGTGCATTTCTGATGGGTGCCATCAGCCACGGCTCCAGTGCGTATCCAGCATCCCCCACTAGGTGACCATAAGGGATGTCCCCACTGGCAAATGTCTGGTACAGCTGCGTCAGATGCCAGATATGGGAATCGTGGTAGCTTCCAGAGCAGCCAGCACACACATTCAGTATTATGCTCTGGGCATCACACATGAACTGGCAGTTGATGGAGGGTAAGCCCTTGCGGTTAAAGTAGACCCTACCCCGCTCACCGGCTGGTGCTTTGATGCATATGTGCATGCAGTCTATCACACCCACTACCTCAGAGAATTCCGCTATTTGCTGGAAAAGATGCATATTGCTGGCCAATACCTCACAGGAATTTGGGAAATATACATGATCACCGACATGTGCTGACATGGCATCCAGGAACTGGTGCAGTACCCTGGATGCTGATGCCTGTGAAATCCCCATCATATCACCAGTTGGTCTCTGGAAGGTACCTGTTGCTAGTATTCTTAGGCCAACACATACCTTGGTTGCCACTGGGATGGGTTCCCCTCTGTTGGTTCTGTGTGTGAGGAGTGGCCTGCACAGCTCAACAATTTGCTGCAGGAGGTCTCTGTCAACTCTATAGTGCTCCACTATCTCCAGCTCATGTAGCCCCTGGTAGGTTACCCTGGGCCTGTACACTCTTCTCTGTCTCCTCACTCTGGGTTGCTCAGCAGCATTCACATTGTCACCACCCTCAGCAAGTTGCATATGTCGCCTTATAACAGCAATGGCAGCCCCTAACATATTTTTTGGTCTCAGTAAAGCTTTTTAAGTTTTCACTTCTCTTACTATACTGCAGTGTTGCAGTGTCTCGGAGAAAAACATGGTGGAATGTTGTTTGCAAAGTTTTAAGTGCTGGGCTGGGCTGGGCTAGTGTACTGCCTGTGTAATTGCCTGATTCTGATTGTTTTCACCTGCTAGCTCTGCTAGTTTTCCTTGGTTAACTTCCTACTATTTGTTGTGCTTCCTTTTCCCTTTCTGTTTCCACAGGGGGCAGCGCCACGCAAACACGTGCACACCAGCTCACACACGCGCACACATGCTTACACAGGCTTACACGGGTTTCCACAACCTAACACTTGCTTACTCCTGTTTAAATGCGCGCACACAGGTGCAAACGTGCTTACACAGATTTCAACAACCTTACACTTGCTTACTCCATCTTAAATGCGCGCGCACAGTCTTACTCGGATTTACAGGTGTGCACCCATGTGCAAACACGTTGCAGGCACTTTTACAAGAAACCTTAGTGATATCCATGGCATGCACCTTCAATTTCTTGCCTTTAGCTAGGATACCTGTTGACACGCCTCTTCCAGTGATGAGTAACTGACAGCAAACACATGCCGCTCTGCTCCAATGAGCTTACATTCTTTCATACATACTCCCCCTCATGTGTCACCTATCTTCTACTCTGATACTCCCCTAATCCTACTCTTACACTCCACAGACCTGGCTCATATGCCATGTAAAACTGGGATTCACTATCCTTACCTTCATTTGCATAGGATTGCCTATTAATGCTTGGTTACATCTCTTAGACTGAGCTTCCCCCCTTAGCAACCTCTACTCAGTAGCCATGTTGTCTTCAGCCTGCCATTCACTTGCATGCCAGATTAATATTATGAATTAAATCCCTATTTGTGGCTTTTATTTTTTGTTTTTCTGGTTTTCAGTGCGCTGCGCGTTTGTGCGGCACTGTGCTATGCTTAAACATTGGAGATCGAGGAAAAAAATTATTTATTTTTAGTACTGCGGTGGTGGTGCTGCAGTAGCTGATAAAGTAGAGAATCTTTCGCAACGCGTGGATTTTGTGCTGGGAGCATCGCATTCATTAACTGATACCCACCACAAGCCTGGATTACATGAACTTATTAATTCCCAACCACTTTTTGGCTCGGGCTTAGCCTCCGACAGTATTCCACCAGGCCAAGCCGGTAGGTCTTTTTCGTCATCTATTATGAATTTGTCAGATGGGAAAGTGAATGTGAATGCAGATGTATTATGTGATGGTGATGCGCAGTCGAGTTACACGTTTTCTCAGTGGTTGGATCATCCTTTTTCATTTTCAAACTGTGACTTGGGGTCAGTTGAAATTATTACACCTTCGGTGCCTTTGGGGGAGAGATTATCAGTGTTCGACCAGAAATTATTTAAATTAAGGAAGCTTCAACTTGAGGTTGCATATTTCAAAGAGTGTAAACATGCTAAGGTGGTACCAAAGGGGGTGAGGTCCTGGCAGTACCCGACAGGACTGGTAGAGGGATCACAGTTCCATAAAGACTTGATTGAACTGTTTGATAAACATGGGTTCAAATTACTGAATTTGATTTGCTCCCATTATAAAGTCATCATAGACATTTTAATAAAGGACTTGAATTTATTAAATACATCAATCACGAAGGATTTAGAATTTCCCAATTTTAAGTTTGATTACAAGCGGACATTTAAAAGTATAGATCAGCATATGACCAAGATCAATATGTTGAAAACACAGAAATTGCATAGAGATATGAAGGCATATAAAGAAGGGTAGCGCACCCCAGACCACCTAAATCTCAAGGAAATTCATTGATCCCAGACACGCATTACACAGCTGTGACCCGACCTTCGATATGTGATCGAAGGGGCCAATATTAATAAGAAACGAAGAAAGGGGAAAAAAAAAAATTCCCCCCCAAGCGGGGGTTTTTTAAAAAAAAGGGAAAAAACCGAAAAAATATACCACTTTTAAGGCATTTTCCTAGTCTCCAAAAAGGGCACTCCTCCCAAAGGGAATCATACACACTCAGTAATTGCAAGATTCAAACCACTACCTAACTATGTTATGATACTAGAGAAGTACGCATTAACATGATGTGCTATATGCTTTACTGGGAGCTTTTATTTCCACTGCTATATTTGTAGGCTGCTGACATCATCAGACTTGCCAAAGATGAATATACCACTTTTAAGGTGTTTTCCTAGTCTCCAAAAAGGGCACTCCTCTCAAAGGGGAATCACACCCCACCCCCCATACGCACTCAGCAATTGCAGGACTGAAACCACTACCTAACTATGTTATGATACTAGAGAAGTACGCATTAACACGACGGGTTATATGCTTTACTGGGACTTTTCATTCCTCCTGCTATATTTGTGGGATGCTGACATCATCAGACTAGACATGGTAATGTGTGTGCACTTTGCTTTATGCAATCCCAGGACTGAGTCATGGGGGACAGCAGGTGTTACCAGCTTGAACAGGACTCCCCAATTCTTACCTTGTGTGATCTATTCAGGCCCAGTTGCCAATCCATCAGATGACAATACATATTTATGCACAGGTTGTTGATTTTGTGGATATGACATGTGTCTGGGATGTTGGAAAAGGGCTATTCAAAGTGTATGTGGGATGTGTGTAGCTCATTTCATTGATGTATGTCCTGGGTGACTGCCTTGCAAACAGTCTTGCAGGTTTTGGAACCATGATCTGCCCATGACCAAACCAAAATTGGTAGGGTTGTGTGTTTGTAGGCTTCTAACCACTCTGTTTATGACTTCAATCATGATGGACTCCATGGCCTTGTAGATCAGACTTCATAGGCTTATAAGACTATAGTTCCCATAGTCTGTTGGGCACCAACACTTGTGGAGTGTGCCAAATGTTGCTGTAACCCATTCACCAGTTTCATATCCTGTAGAGAGGGTGAGGCTCAACAGACTGTTCAGGTGCAGGGTCTGTTTGTTCTGCAGTTCAGTTATGACACATATAGGGAAACAATGTAATCCCAATGATGCCATGTTTTCAGCTTTGAAAGGAGGTGTTTACCCATTCTACATTGATATCTCCTGGTATAATGATAGGGCCTTTTGTCAGTGGGAGGTGGGTTTGTATGTATGGGCCTGTCTGACAGGATGTTGGCACTGTCAGTCATTTACACTTGGCCCTGACTCAGGACATATATGAGTGTACATTGCTATTTATGACATAGCTGAGGGAAGTGTCATGATTCTGTATGGACTCCTTCACAGATAATTTTTCCATAACCTTGTTTGTATAATGTTTGGAGTGCACATTGTTTATTGGTGATACTGATTGCAGGTTTTTAATCTTCTTTGCTTTTCTACATTCTACGAACAACCTACGTATCTGTAGTACATATTTGATTATGGCAGGGTTCGAATATATTATATATGTGTCTGTTTTCATATAAATGTGTGCACAAGGCAGGATTGGTGAATAGTGAGAGGTTCCTGGGTTAACACATGCAACTGCCAGATATGTGTGGCCCACTGCTGTACTCAGACATGGCCTAAGTGTGTGAGCATGCCCAGTGTGACCTTTCAGCATGTTGCTGTCTGAGGTTCACTACATTTGTTGACGTGTGTGAACACACCCAATATTAACATTTATACTATATGTGTGTTGACAATCAAGTTGTGTTTTTACTGCAGGCCTCACCTTTGTGTCATAAATCTACAGGGATTATGCTGTGCCTGCAGGGTTTCCATGAGACACTTTGCATAGACTTATCAACATTTCTTCATACAGGCTGACCAGTGAAATACTGTCATGGTTTAGTGGTTCCGTACTGTGAATATAGTGCACAGTATCCTGGGTTTAAGGACTGTCACTGCATTTGTTTTTCATACTGGGCAGACCAGACTGCTTAAGGACCAGTAAAGCAAATATGAGCATGTTTATCTGCTTTTGCTCAACTATGCCCAACCTTGCCCAAACTTGCCCAACATTGCTCAACGTTAACCAACATTGCTGAACGTTCCCCAATATTGCTCAACATTGACCAAATTTGTGCTAGTTAGTGCGTGCAATTTTGTTTACATTTACTAAATAGTGGTAATAGCTGTTTAGCACTGCTTTATATTGCTTAAAACATGGCAATCATACCTCAGGTGGTGCTGCAGGGCTGCCTATGTCAGATGCACATAGTACACTCTCTGTACATGTTTGAAAACAGGTAGTGTCAAGTTAGGCATCCCTTTTACTATATGTGCGAGTCAAAAAGAGGTATCATTTCAAGGGTTCCTACTGAGCCAGTGTATGTGCTATGCGTTGCCTCTTTGCCAAGGCCAAGGCATACTGGGCACGCCTCCTTCTGCCTACTGGGGCAGGCTCAGGTTGTTCCTCCTCCGAGTCACGCTCTGCTTGTGATGGCCTTAGCAATGGTGGGGGGCTGTTTGGCCCAGCCCTATGCTGGTCCTGCTGCAGCTGTTTTCACAGGATCATATTATGTAGCATAGCACATACCATGACAATTTGGGTACATGTAGTTGGTGAGTACTGCAAGGCTCCACCAGATGTGTCCAGGCACTGGAACCGTGAATTGAGCAGCCCAAACACACGCTCGATTACATTTCGTGTTTGTGCGTGTGCCTCATTATGGCGTTCCTGTTCAGGTGTGTGTGCATTTCTGATGGGTGCCATCAGCCACGGCTCCAGTGCGTATCCAGCATCCCCCACTAGGTGACCATAAGGGATGTCCCCACTGGCAAATGTCTGGTACAGATGCGTCAGATGCCAGATATGGGAATCGTGGTAGCTTCCAGAGCAGCCAGCACACACATTCAGTATTATGCTCTGGGCATCACACATGAACTGGCAGTTGATGGAGGGTAAGCCCTTGCGGTTAAAGTAGACCCTACCCCGCTCACCGGCTGGTGCTTTGATGCATATGTGCATGCAGTCTATCGCACCCACTACCTCAGAGAATTCCGCTATTTGCTGGAAAAGACGCATATTGCTGGCCAATACTTCACGGGAATTGGGGAAATATACATGATCACCGACATGTGCTGACATGGCATCCAGGAACTGGTGCAGTACCCTGGATGCTGATGCCTGTGAAATCCCCATCATATCACCAGTTGGTCTCTGGAAGGTACCTGTTGCTACTCTTCTTAGGCCAACACATACCTTAGTTTCCACTGGGATGGGTTCCCCTCTGTTGGTTCTGTGTGTGAGGAGTGGCCTGCACAGCTCAACAATTTGCTGCAGGAGGTCTCTGTCCACTCTATAGTGCTCCACTATCTCCAGCTCATGTAGCCCCTGGTAGGTTACCCTGGGCCTGTACACTCTTCTCTGTCTCCTCACTCTGGGTTGCTCAGCAGCATTCGCATTGTCACCACCCTCAGCAAGTTGCATATGTCGCCTTATAACAGCAATGGCAGCCCCTAACATATTTTTTGGTCTCAGTAAAGCTTTTTAAGTTTTCACTTCTCTTACTATACTGCAGTGTTGCAGTGTCTCGGAGAAAAACATGGTGGAATGTTGTTTGCAGAGTTTTAAGTGCTGGGCTGGGCTGGGCTAGTGTACTGCCTGTGTAATTGCCTGATTCTGATTGTTTTCACCTGCTAGCTCTGCTAGTTTTCCTTGGTTAACTTCCTACTATTTGTTGTGCTTCCTTTTCCCTTTCTGTTTCCACAGGGGGCAGCGCCACGCAAACACATGCACACCAGCTCACACACGCGCACACATGCTTACACGGGCTTACACGGGTTTCCACAACCTAACACTTGCTTACTCCTGCTTAAATGCGCGCACACAGGTGCAAACGTGCTTACACAGATTTCAACAACCTTACACTTGCTTACTCCATCTTAAACGCGTGCGCACAGTCTTACTCGGATTTACAGGTGTGCACCCATGTGCAAACACGTTGCAGGCACTTTTACAAGAAACTTTAGTGATATCCATGGCATACAACTTCAATTTCTTGCCTTTAGCTAGGATACCTGTTGACACGCCTCTTCCAGTGATGAGTAACTGACAGCAAACACATGCCGCTCTGCTCCAATGAGCTTACATTCTTTCATACATACCCCCCCCTCATGTGTCACCTATCTTCTACTCTGATACTCCCCTTATCCTACTCTTACACTCCACAGACCTGGCTCATATGCCATGTAAAATTGGGATTCACTATCCTTACCCTCATTTGCATAGGATTGCCTATTAATGCTTGGTTACATCTCTTAGTCTGAGCTTCCCCCCTTAGCAACCTCTACTCAGTAGCCATGTTGTCTTCAGCCTGCCATTCACTTGCATGCCAGATTAATATTATGAATTAAATCCCTATTTGTGGCTTTTATTTTTTGTTTTTCTGGTTTTCAGTGTGCTGCGCGTTTGTGCGGCACTGTGCTATGCTTAAACATTGGAGATCGAGGAAAAAAAATTATTTATTTTTAGTACTGCGGTGGTGGTGCTGCAGTAGTATTGTCGCCTCATAGCAAGACGTTGTCCCGTTCGATTCTCAGCTAGAGCGTCTTCTGTGTGGAGGCATACGTGAATGGGGCATGCCTTCATTGAAGGTTGTGCATCAGGGCTGGTAACCCAGTACGTAAAAATCCACTACCAATCATTAGCGGACCGGAGTTCCGCTGTGGCGACCCCTAACCGGGAAAAGCTGAAAGACACAAACAAACAAATTATTTTGCAACACATAAAAATGCCAATGGCCATATATTTGGCCATTGACATCCTTCCTCAACTGGATGCATCCTTTATTTGGAGCTGTCATGGCTCCGTTTTGCTATTTGCAGAATGGTACTCAGTTGCCAACCGAGTACATTTCTGCAAATAACACTACTCTTGCTCGGACAGGTTAGTGTTCCCTGGATTGCAAATTTACCTCATTTGCATAGCTTTCAGCTGCAAATGAGGTAATTTGCATAAACCAACCATGTCCATGCAAGAGTCGTTTTAGGAGCTCTCTTGCACTCCCCTGCCAGCTGTTCCTGGATTGCTCGGCAGACATGTTGGCTGCATGGAGTCTTACTCTACTCTTAGACTCCGTGCAAACCTTTGTGAATCTGGCCCAATGTTTTTGTCCATGTACATCAGGATTTCATCAGAATAGCAAGTACCATTCTTCATCTCATTTAAATACATTTTCCCACCATCGTCATTTCCATTGTGCTTTAAACTAAACCATGGCTTTAATACAATGATATAATACATTTAAGTCATTTTTAAAAGCTCTGAGCAGAAATTACATGTATTATAACCTAATGTATTATGTTAAAAAAATGTTAAACTCTTTCTTTTAATTTTTTCTGCAAGTTAGAGTTTCTCCAAGTTCAAATTACAGTTTCAGACAAAAAGTAAGAAAAGAACAACAGCAACTCTGAAATCTAACCTCCATGGAGTATATTGAAACAAAGTCCAAATAGCTCTCTCGGCCAAAATGCAAGAAAAAAGACAGCAGTAGATCTGGTTCCATACAACCTACAGAGGTTAGATAGATTTTCATTTTAAGTAACTGCTAGAATGCACAAAAGGTCCATTCCATGGGGTAATTCAGCCTGTTAAATCAAAAGTGAGTACAACAACAGTAAACGATTCTATATTACTAAAATTAAACAATTATAAATTCTATACATCTAATGAAACACATAACTATGAAAAAACCTAGGCATTTAAACAGACTACCAAGAGATGGACTGTGACACAAGTATTAGCGCTTTCATTCACTTAATTTAATTCGTGAACTTCTTCAGAAAACAAACATACGTTTGGAGTTTGGTTGGGAAATACATAACTATTTACATTTTTAAATCCAATAAAGTATATATCATCTGATATTTACTCCACAACCACCACCACGTGTGAGTTTTGGGTCTATATCATATGAGCGAATCACACAAATTGCGAACGCTCATAATATCGAACGTACCAGACTTCGAAGTGCTTTTTCTGAGATCGCGGTAAAGTGAAGAATGGGATATTTGTCCTTTTGTCACTGTAGTGCGATCTTGGAGGTGGAATATATATTTAGCGGGGGGTGTGGGGGGCACAGCCCCCCACAATAGGAAGTTCGAGGTCCGGTACATTCGATATTATGAGTGTTCGCAATTTGTGCGATTCGCTCATATGATATAGACCCTGTGTTTTCTTGGGAGACTCCTAAGAAACATAGTCTGAAGAAAAAAGTATTTTTACTAGTTAAGTCATCCATTCCCTTTCATAGAAGACTTACAACATTTATGAAATCAGAGTAAAGCCCTTTTTACTTGGTCATTTGGTATCTTTTTACCTTAGCAGATAACACTGTCATTTAAGTTTAGCAGTGAACATGTCTTCATTAACTACACTAATGTATTATTTAGCTTAGCAAATTATTGTTGCTTATTTTGCTAAGACTGCAGGAGTTGAAGCCCCCCCATCCCTTCCGATCTAAAGTAATTCTATTTTTTTTGTTTTTTTACTTTTATATTTTATATAATACTATCCCTGGCATCTAGTGGTAGCACAGAGGAATAATATCACTATAGGAGGTGAGAGGGGGCAGTGTTTGAATTTAATTTTGTGTCTTTTGAGGAATGTTATTGATCCCTGCCCTGACCCATATCTTACATTTTTTTCTTTTTTCCTTCTTTTTTTAAGTGCCTTTTAGGCATGATATGCATATTGTCCCTGGTGGCTAGTGTTCACCCAATCCATATTTAAGTGCCTTTGAGGTAGGTTCTTAAAGAAGTATCCCTTTTGTCTGGTGTCCCCCCAACCCTGTGCCATTAATGCACAATGTGTATGGTTATCCTTAGTGATTAGTGTGCCCCCATGCCCAAGTCTTTGTTAAGTGCCATTAAGGCACAACGTTAAGTGTTATCTCTGGTGCCTGGTGTTCACCCCAATCCAGTTGTAAATGCCAGTAAGGTATGGTAGGAAATAATTCTCTCTGATGGCGAGTGTTCACTCAATGCTTCAAGATTTGCTCATTAGTCTAGGGTCGTGTACAGATATGAGAGTCTCCCCTACACACACAGGTATTCATGCATATACTTACACATACCTACCTACCTAACCTACCTCATGACTACCCCCCCCTTTCTGCCACCTCCCAGGCAGACACACACTCATACATGCAACCCCCCCCCCACACACACACACACCAACACTATCTGTCCAGTAATACTCACCAGTAATATAGCTACCTTGATGGAGGAATACAAGCTTTTGGCTGTGTTCTTTATCTTCATGTGAAAGGACAATGGCAGGGCATACAGAAAATTCACTGCACCTCATACTGACTTTTCTGAATTCAGCCTTATATTTACTTTTCTTATCAAACTTTTCTGATCTAACTATGAATTCAGCTTGAGTCCAAAGGCAGAACACAATAATGAAGTATTCTTTAATTAAAAATGGAAAACAAATCTAAAGCAACTGTAATTGAAGTACTGAGTATTGTTAAGGAAAATAAAGAATTGGATGGTGGATCTTTAGACAACAGAAGGAACAAATTACATAGAAGTAAATAGAATTTGTGGGGATAATACATGCAGAATAGTGTTCAGGAGTAGAAGCGAGAATTAAGGGAAGGCAGGAATTGAACAATTTATGTAACATGAGTGAATGATAATTGTTAAAAAGAAAAAAAATGCATGCATAAGACTGAAAATAATGAAAAATGCTATTATGGTTTGTTTTCTTTTTTATTAATGTCTGCGTACCTGCATCATTTTTTTAAATATCAAGATTTAGTAAAGGTGTTTAAAAAAGTTATTCTTTAATTATACAAATATATTGAAATGAAGAAGCTGTGAGTATAACATGTTATCAATAAACAACAAAGTGATCACTCTGCTGTAGGAATATATAACCATCTATGGTGTTGAGCATGAGCTTGGTGCACCTGGTTAGAATATGAAGCTGATAACATGTGTGTATGTTGTGTACACACTGGCAATCATGTCTGCATTATATATGCAGCTGCCTCTGCTAAGCTGACAATGACATGTGCAGTCATGTGCCAATAGTGCAGATTCAGCTGTATCCGCTGAGATGACAATGACATGTGTAATTACAGGCCAACAGTATGGGTGCAGCTTTGCATGCTGAGATATCAATGCCATCTGCACATATTTCTATCACAAAGACAGAATCATTGCAAGAGTTACCTGATAGTGATGCTGCCAACGAGATCTGAAACATGCAGGTGTCACACAGCATGGCAGTGTGAAGCATAATAACATGAACATGCTGGCAATAAGTTTTCTCCTTTATTCCTTAGGTATATCGGTACAGTGGATGCCAAGGTGACTGTGATTAGCAGTCATCCTCTGTGCATGAACAAGGTGCTATATTCAATATGTCACACTCATTAGCAGTCATCCTCTGTGTATGAACAAGGTGCCACATCCAATATGTCATACTTAATAGCAGTCATTCACTGTGCATGAAAAAGGTGCTACATTCAATATGTAGCACTCATTAGCAGTCATCCTATGTGCATGAACAAGGTGCCACATCCAATATGTCATACTTATTAGCAGTCATTCACTGTGCATGAACAAGGTACTGCATCCAGTATGTCACATTCATTTGTAGTCATCCTCTGTGCATGAATGAGGTAGTACATGCAGTATGTCACACTCATTAGCAGTCATCCTCTGTGCATGAACAAGGTGCCATCCAATATGTCATACTTATTAGCAGTCATTCACTGTGCATGAACAAGGTGCTACATCCAATATGTCTCACTCATTAACAGTCATCCTCTGTGCATGAACAAGGTGCTACATCCTATACGTCAACCTCATTAGCTACATCCAATATGTTACAAGCACACACACTCATTCAGTATGTTTGATATGCAAAGCATATCTATGCCAAGGTGATTTATGCCAGGCATACAAGGAATGGTCAGACAACACCCTGATAGACCTCCTTCATATCAACAAATCAAACAGCACCAGAATTACACATTTGAAACAATTAAAAACCTTGCCTGTGATATAAATAGGACTTGCTTAAGAGACAGGTATGTATCCCAGAGAATACCTCTTCTCTGTAAGAGGCTCCCCATCCATGTGTAGCAGAGTTTCTCCCTAACTCAATTCAAGTATAACTTGGACAATTGGATGGAGATCAGGAAATTCATCCCTGGTTTGGCACCTATGTCTCTAATGGACAAAGGCACCCTTTCAAAGATTCATCTCTCAGACCACTGTTTGTAAATGTTTCATCTCCCAAGTCCCTGCTTATACTTGTCAAGGGTACCAGAACTTGTCAGAGATTTGGAATGCATGGCTAGGCTTAAAAAGGCCCCAGTTGCTGTTAGCCTAGTACTCACCCATGAACCTATGTAATAGCATGTTCATAGCTCCAACCACAGACAGCTTACCATATAGCAGTAGAGATAATGCCACAACATTTATGTCCCAAAAAGCTGTCAAGAAACTAAACATTGATAGACAGCAGTGTTTTCTCTGCCATGCCATCATCAGGATGTAGCACTGAAGGTGCAAAGCAATTAAGAGCCTTATAACTACACAACACATTGCTTTTGATAAGCAATCTATTTTTCATGGAGATGTGACCAGCACACCTGATGACAGTGACACATTTCAGTAGTGTTACAGGCTATGAGCAGAGGTGCCGCATAAGGTAATAACATGGAACAGCTGCACTGTCATTGTGGGCATGGATAGTGCTACATAAGTAGCACAGTCAAGCTGTACCTTGGGGGCTGGTGTTATGGTCTTTGTCTGAGAAATGGCCTGCAGAGTGAGTTATAACCTAGAGCAGATGTATATTGTTATAAGCAAACGGGGAGTTATCAATGAAACCCCTAGCAATGTCAACATCCTGCAAGAAGGTCTTATGCAGACTAATGACTGGTGCCAAAGTCATGGTCTTAAACTTAACACAAAAAATGCATTATCATCACCTTTGGCAAGGGTGATGTTCCTGCAAACTACCACATCAATAGCAATACTCTAAGCACACAATCAGTGGTGAGAGATCTGGGAACACAGGTGGACGGCAACCTTAACTTCGATCACCATGTCTCCACAGTGATAAGAAGGGCATTTTATATTGCTCATCTCATAAGTAAGGGCATTGTCGCCAGAAAAAAAGAGGTTATAACCCCTCCCCCATACTCTTCCCTCATCAGGCCAGTAACAGAGTACAACACTCCCTTTGGTATGTTCCTTTCCAAACACCTGCAGCAATTGGAGAGACTACAAAGGTTCCTTACAAAGAAAATTCAGGGTCTTCAAGATCTGTCTTATGCGGACAGACTGAAATCATTGTCACTTTACTCTGTGTGGTATGGACTGCTCAGAGGTGGCCTGTGCATGCATATAAAGCAATGTCTGACCCAGCTTTAATGGAAATGTTGCATATTTGCAAGTTAAATAGCACACAGGTCACTCACTTAAAGGACCTTAACCTGGTACGTGACATCAATAGAACTTGCTGGAGAGACAGATTTATCTCACACAGGTTGCCCCACCTTTGGAACAAGCTTACTATTCATGTTAAACAAATTCTCTCATTGGCCCTATTTAAGTGCAATTTGGATGAGTGGATGGATAACTAGAAATTCACTCTAGGGGTTTAACCTGTGTCCCTCTTGGACAGGGGCAATAGGTGCTAATTTTAGTGTCTGCTTGAACCAGACACCCTTGAGAACATGGGTTGAACTTAGCTAGGCTTGTAAAGGGCCTGGGGCCTTTGGCATAGTAACCTCCTATGATCCTATGATATATGATCTCTGTAGATGCTGTCACAGAGGGGGGTTTACTGTAAGCAATTTGCAGTTGTCATTAACAAGCCAGCATCACTGTATATACACAGATGTATCTATGGAGCCTTATATGCATGTGCAGTGTGAGATGGATTTTCCACCAGAGGCATAATGTGGCTGCAGTACTTGAAAACACAGTTCACTTGTGTATCATTGTCCCCTGCTACTCTTTGAGGCTGCAGAAGCTCTAGAAGGCAACCCTCTCCAGAAATGACCACACCCTTGGCTTCATCTGTAATGCTGTCCTTGTGTTGGAAGGCCATCTGTAGGAAACACGCATGCAATAAGTTATCAGGAGGTGTGCATGGTACTGATATTACCTCACACTCAGGGGTGTTGTAAGACAAAAGCCCTAAGGACTAGAACTTTATAATCCCCTGACAAGTTGTAATATCTGCACCATGCACACCCTGTTGTGCCTTACACCATTTATAAAATGGGCATCTGTATTTTTTTAGTTTGAGTGTAACCTTCATTAGTTTATGCATGGTAATTATATGCGTTGACGTGTAATTTAATGTAAAATAGTTCGCAGTCCATTTAACTAATTGATAGTTGTACAGGTTTATAAGACTAATTGTGTGAAATTTTTGTCTGAAATTTTCAAGGTGATCATTTAAGGGAGTCTTTTGCTAACATTACATAATACCTCAGCCGAGTTCTGACAAATGAATGAAGCCAATGAGGAAACTTAAATATCAGTAACACAGTGTTTCATAAACATGTATACTGCTTTCCAGGTAAAATATCTGCAAGTATATTGAAAAGAATAACAATTTTGGTGCCATCTTCAAGATTTATTTATTATTTTTATTTATTTATTTATGATTTCAAGATCTGAAAGACAGTTCCCTGTTGAAATGTTGACATTCTTAACAGTGAGTGCTGATATGCCAAAAAAAAGATCAAAACTACAGGAGAAGAGTGAATACAAGCATTGCTCTTTTTAAACTTCTTTTTTGCAGACAGGTGAGACTCCCACATCCCCTGACTTGGGGGCAAGCCCCCCTTATGTCCCTTGATGTGGGGGTCAGGCCCCAAATATCCCAGACTTATATATGCTAACTCTGAAACTCTGAGATCTCCACACCTCAGAGAAAAGGGAATATTTCAAGAAATGTCAGTCTCAGACTTTGTTTGTGTCTTTTGGCTTTTCCCGATTAGGGGTCGCCACAGCGGAACTCTGGTCCGCTAATGATTGGCAGTAGATTTTTACATACTGGCTTGCCGGGCCTAACACACACAACCTTCAACGAAGGAATGCCCATTCACGCATGTCGCTACACAGAAGACGCTCTAACTGAGAATCGAACGGGCAACGTCTAACTGTGAGGCGACAACGCTACCGCAGCACCACCACTGTAGTTTAGTCTCAGACTTTGCACGTATGATATATGTTGTATTATTTACTCAGTCTCACCATTACAGGGCTTGCTAAAGCAGGTCCTGTTATTTTAAATAGTTACCATGACAGACACATACATGTAAGCAACAATACTCCCCCATCACTTTTTAAGTTAATTTAGCTAATGATATAGTTATTATACTCTAAATATCTACAAGGGTAATCTTTTGTTGCAGCTCCTATGAACTGAAAAAAAATAAATATATATATATATATATATATATATATATATATATATATATATATATATATATATATAAATTTATTTATTTAACATTTGTTTACCGGGAAAGTCCGACTGGACACAGGTCCTTTTTCAGCAGAGGCCTGCGGAGAAAAGCTCCATGAGTAACAGTAAATTTTCATGCACACATTATAATAATCAATAAAGTATAAAGTAAATAAAATGTAGTATACATAAGAACATACAAATTTGTTACATCTTGACAACAAAACCTGGGCTTTGAACATAGCTAGAACTATTTGTAGGTATAACTTATGTCAAGATATGAGGTTAAGACAGGTCGGTAAGAACAAAGGATTAATCGCCTGGGAGAAGTTGGATATATTTTGGGTATACTGTGATGTATCAGAGCACTCATGAGGGTTTAGTACACGAACATAGCCACTTATTTTTTAGATAAGCTTTAAGTGATGGCTTAAAGTGGTTAGTGGATGAGACTGAGAGAATGGAGTTAGGAAGGGAGTTCGTTCCATATACGAGATATATAGCTGGAAAATAAAGATTCTCCTGCAGTGTTGTTGTATATATCAATCTATATGTATATCCTATATATATATATATATATATATATATATATATATATATATATATATATATATATATATATATATATATATATATATATATATATATATATATATATATATATATATATATATATGTATATATATATATATATATATATATATATATATATATATATATATATATATATATATATATATATATATATATATTAATTCTGATGATATCCCTCACTGACTTCTGAAGCCTCTGTCTCACCACAATTCCTACACCATTTCTAGCCTGTCCACCACCTGAGTAGTAGAGTCTGGATCCCAAGCCAAGTGGCTTTGTTGCACTGCCCTTCCATCTTGTCTCTTGGATACATAGGATGTCCAGCCTCCTCCGTATCATCATGTCATCCACTTCTAAGCTGCGTCCTGTCAGTGAACCTACATTAAGCGTAGCAATTCTTAGTTCATGTTTGGCAGGTTGGTTGGTTTTATGTCCAGCTTTCACTCAACAGAGCTATCCCAGTTAACCCAGGCTGGGCAACTAGACACCGGTCAGCCAGTAGCCTATTGACCCAGGGCTGCTGGGCTTTTATGGCGGGCACACACTGGCCAATAGGGGCACATATACCCCTCCCACTGTTAGCATGGGTCCCTGGCATGGGTCAGAGAGTAGGCCGGGTCCTCAACCCACTTATCACCGGTAACTACCCATGCCCATTTTTTGGCGACAGTCAACATGACCGAATCACCTAGAGCCATATTTTACACCATCGAGTGGCTAGCCCTGCCACGGCAAATCAGAGGGGCTGCAGCCAACTGGCATAGAGTATCAGGTGTAGTATATGACAGAAGAATGCCAAAGAAGCTGAAAAGTAAGGTGTACAAGACAGTGGTGTGACCAGTACTACTGTATGGTACAGAAACCTGAGCAGTAAAGGCAGAACAATTGAAAAAGCTAGAGGTGATGGAAATGAAGTGCCTGAGAAAGGTGGTAGGATGCACACTGCGGGACAGGTGAAGAAATGAGGACATAAGAGCAGAAGCCAAAGTAGCTCCAATTGCAGAAAAGATCAAAGAAAACAGATTACGATGGTATGGGCACATGTGTAGAAAAGCAAAAGATAATCTGGTGAGGGAGATTTGGGACAGACAGGAAGAAGGTAAGAGGAAGCGAGGGCGTCCAGCAAAGAGGTGGATGGATTGTGTGAAAGAAGATCTGCGACAGTCAAGCATGAGTGTTGAAGAAGGCAGGAGAGTGGCACTGAATCGAGAGAGTTGGCGACAGTTAATACGATACCCCGACCCCATGTAAATGGGAAAAAGGGGATGATGATGATGATGATGATATATATATATATATATATATATATATATATATATATATATATATATACACATATACATTATATATATATATATATATATATATATATATATATATATATATATATATATAATCTGTAATGCAACTCCCATCCCCATCATTTTTCTTAAATTTGTTTAGCTGATGGTATGTTTGTTGCCTTTATTTAATTTGCCTGCACTAGCTTTTCCGTGAATGGAACTAATTTACTGCACACATAATTAGCAATCTGATTGGTCAGTTTTCCTTGCACAATTTATAAGTGCACGTATATGACAGTAGTGTACATCGATGTTGTTAGTCTAGCACAGGGGTCAGTAACCTTTTAGTAGTGTTGTGCCAAAGTAATGTTGCAAAGTCAGTCAGCGGGCCAAATGACCACCAAAAAAAGGGGACTTTTCTATCACACTGAAGCACATTAACTTGATCTTGTATTAACATATTTCCAATACATGATTAAATAACTATTCTTTTCTTGTTGAGAATTCAGTATTTTAATATACATGGGAACAAATAGAAAAACTATGAACTTTTGAAATTTTTAAATTGTCAAATGTACATTTTAAGACAAAAAATGTAATAGTTGGAAGAACAAAACTATTAAACAAAATAAATCAAACATAAAACGCATTATTAACATGAGTAATCATTGATTATTATTGATCTGAGTCATTAATCAATTAATGGGATCCTTGCCTTTGCTTCTCCTTGGTTAATTGTTCAATATCAGGTGTGGATTTGGTCACTTTCAGCTTCACATAGGCTTCTGAATGCACAGTGATTAGGCAACTTCTCTGTGGATGCAGAACAGCTTTCATATATGAGAAAATTTGTTCACATGTGTAAGTTGACCCAAAAGCTGAAAGCAGAGCAAATGCAACTTTCTTCAAACAGGTGAACACTTCAGGCAGGGATGTCCAGCAGTTAAGGATGGCAGCTGACTTTTCCAAGCAGTTTCTTTCAAGAGTTTTCCGCAATTCTACAAATTTTATTGTCCATAACTGTAATGACTTGAATTCGATGTGTTGCATTTCAAAATTGTCAATATCCATCCACTCGAAGAGATAGGTCAAATGGGGTGGTATTAAGATCAATTAAGTCAAGCTTGATTAGATAAGAAAATATGGGCCCTTGAATTTGGAAGTCTTGACTCGTTTAGCAAACTCTCCTTTGAAACCTTCAATGTATTTCTGAAGCTTATCTCTGTTGACAGTAAATCGATCTTAATGAGCCTTTACATTTGAAGCATACTTGTAGGTTAGTGGGAATATCATGGGAAAATATATCTAATTTTGGTGCAAATCCATTCCATTGCTCAAAAAGTTCAAGTACTGTTTGACCCTGTCTTTGTAAACGCAAGTTTAAGTCATTCAAGTGTTTAGTTATGTCAGCCAGAAACATCAGCTTGCACAGCCAGTCATCATCATTCAATTCCTGGAAATGTTGTTCTTTTTCATCAAGAAACACTTTGATTGTTTCTAGACTTGATACAAATCTGTTTAAAACATTACCTCTTCTAAGCCAACAAACATTGCTGTACAGCGGGAGGTTTGTATATGCGCTCTCCATTTCTTGTAGAAGAGATTTGAATTGCCTGTGAATCAATGAAGAGAGAGAAACTATAAAATTAACTGTCTTGACAACAGTTTCCATTATAGAGTTCAAGCACCATGATGAAATCTTCTCACACAAACTCTCCTGTTCTATAATGCTATGGAAGCTTAATACTTGAGGTCCAATATGATCCTGAAGAAGTTTAACAAATCCCTTGTTCTTTCCGACCATTGCAGGGGCGGCATTAGTAGTAACAAAGAATATTTTATTTATGTCAATGTGCTGATTTTCAAAACAGATTACAAATGCAGTTAAAATATCCTCTCCCTTGGCTGTACCAGCAAGAGGCATAGTTCTTCATAAATATGGTCGTTCTCACAATATCTCGCAACTATTGCTAAGCGTGCCATGTCATTCACATTGACACTTTCAACAAGAGCAACACTAAATACAACAGTTTATTGTAACTCGGTTGTCTGTTTTACCGTTATATTTTCAGCCATATCAGTTTATGCATCTCTCGAATGATCTCGCATAAGCTGGTATTTCTCGAATCCGAGACAGTATTGTTTCTTTATTTGGTAAGTCACTAAACAAAATTTCAGCACTGCTCAAAAAAGTTTCCTTGAGGAATTCTCCATCTGTGAAAGGTTTTGCCTTCAAAGCCACACACTGATCAATTTTATAATTTACATTTGGTAGCTTTATTTTTGGCTCCAATTACTTGACTAAAAATACTAGTTTGTTTTTGTAGCCAGAAACAGCCTTTTTATGGCTTCACTTTTCTCCTCAGAGTTTTTAAACATGGACTGATGTTTGGTTTGATACTGTCTTTGTAGACTTGACGTATGGCACACAACAGTTTCGCAACATTAAGCACAAACAGCATGATCCTTTTGTTGTATGAATCCATATTCGTGTGCCCAAACATCTTGAAATGAGCGGGTATCAAGTTTTTGCCTTTTCTGAGTCATTCTAAAAGATACTGGTGTATTACTTAACAACACCATGTATTCCTCCTCTTCTTGCTGAGTGACAACTTCTGGTCAACACAGAGTAAAACATAAGAAGCACAGTACACAACAACTTTCATTTTGAAGGTATGTGGCTGAACTCATTTCTTATCCACATTAATTTTATCTCTGTAAAGCAGAAAGTATGGCTTTGCAGATAAGTAATATCGAGCAGAATAATTTTTAGCTGCTACTGTAACTAATACATTTGTTATGATCACACCTCACTGTACAGTATCTGAGATAAGCTTCCTGCAGTGTTGCTTAGAATAAAGCTATCCTGCATCTACTAGCTATGTCTTGATTCCTCTATCCCTTACTACTTATACTAGGCTAGGATGCCATCATCAAACCATCAAGCTGCTAGGACTTCACCTTCCTTTAAGCAGTAGTGTGCTCTGCCCTGATTAAGTACATTTTTACCTGTTTCTTAATCTGACTTGTAAGTGCTTTACTTGATTTCTAAAAAGCTGCCATTCTTGAATCATTTCTGTTGCCGGGGTTATCTCATCTTGTGAGCAACTAAATGTGAACTGATGTATTTTAATTAACTTTGCTTACTGCTGAGCAGCTGTAGCTGTTTGCATTCCACATTGTCGTTTAAAGGGGTCTATATCACTTCAGCGAAAATTCACTTCAATGAACGGCATTTTGGTTCCCTTACATTGAACATGCCGTTTGTCGAACTGCTCATACTGAGATTGCGGTACAGTGAGGATTGAGAAATTTGTCCTTTCCCCACTGTATTGCAATCTCGGAGTTGGTATATATAATTGTGGAGGTCCACAAGAGCAGATTTTGATGAATGGCACTTCCAATGAAAAGCCGTTTGCTGAACTGTGACTTCGGTGAAGTGATATAGACCCGTTTAAAACAGTAAAAATGTCTAAAGCACACAGGGCAACCTCTGTGATTTATGAAATATACTGTGTTATGAGTGCAAGGTGTTGAATATTCTTGAATATTATAATTTGATATACAGCCACTAGAACTGTTTAATTATTTAATCTGGGCTCTGGAAAACAGTATCCTTTAGGACACTCACTCACTCCGATCGCACACCCACAGTCTCTTCATTTTTCGTGCATGCATTCACTTACTCACTCACTCCAATAAAACACCCACACAGTCTCTTCCTCTTTCATACATGCATTCATCCAGTCACTCACTCCGATTGCACAATCACACAGTCTCTTCATCTTTCATGCATTCACTCACTCACTCACTCACTCACTCACTCACTCACTCACTCACTCACTCATTCTAATCGCACACCCACACAGCCTCTTCTTCTTTCATGCATGCATTCAAGCAATCACTCAATTCAACACCCACACAGTCTCTTCATCTTTCATGCATGCATTCACTCACTCACGCTCTCTCCAGTCACTCACTCACACACAGTCAGCATGCCATTGAAAATCACTCCACGTGCCACACTTGGCATGCGTGCCATAGGTTGCCATTCCCTGGTCTAGCATGATTATTGCCCACATCAACTGTCAGTCCATCATGCTTGAAAGGTCTGTGCACTGCTCAAAGGCTTCTTTTAAGAAGGATACTGGAGGTGATATAGCACATAGAACTGCGATAATTACTGCCTTAATGTCCATGCTGATATCCTCTGCACTACACAATATACATGTGCACTGCGATGCTGGGATACTATGCTACCTAGATAAGACACACTCATACAAACTCTCTGAGTGACTTTTACTGCTCTAGATTTCTAGGAGGGCAGATGCACATGCATCATTTATACTGGCATGCAGTGTCTAATTTATTGCGCTTCTACACATTTATTTCAGTGTACTACTTCTGATTTTCATATGTGTTGTATGTATATTGATAACATGTGATAGTGTCCTGTCATACATGTGCAATACCCTTGCTCCATGATACCATGTTCATAGTATGCGAGCTGATGGATACACACTAAGAGGGATAGATGTTCTAAAGGGGTTAGATACAGTTCTTTACTTTCATCTATACTTAAATATACTTCAATAACTGATATGGTCCTATATATAAAATGTATAAATTTGCCATGGCACCATATGATGGTAAGTAATACCAGCTGATTGGCCACAATGTGTTTACAATGGTACCACTCTCACTATCGATGGCTATGTCCTTACAACCTCATTCTGGATGGGTCACATCATTTTGGTAGGTGCCATGTGTCATGTCACATGATACTCTCTTGTCTCTGCTGTTTATGTATATCACATGTTGCTAATCTTGTGAGAAACAATTTTGTTTTGTGTCACTGTGTAAGCCTTATGAGAAACCTAATCTGCACATTATGAATGAAACCTTCACTTCATCTTATCTATCATATCAGGTATGGGGATTCAAAACTTGTTGTCATCTTCTCATCAGATCGGTTAGGTGGTAAAATTTTTGAAAGTGAAGTTGTGCATAGTATTAATATCTCCATGTATGGATTCTTTGCACTATTGCTGTCTTGTCCAATGAGGCCTTATCTATTTAAGGCCACATGGGACATGGAGAGGTACTGCCTAGCTGGGGCTGGAAAGTTTAAAAAAGGCCTGGGGGGGATTAGATCACGGTAATCACCTATGAATCTTTGAACCTACATCAACTGACAATGTATATCCTAATCCTAAATCCAATTAAGGTTGAAATTGGGATTGTCTTTTAGAAGAATGTTCTGGTTTACTACTTCTTTTGAAGAATGATACACACTGTCCACTATTTTGAATTTCAGACGCGACACAGTTGTGATGATTTTGTCTACATTACCTTTAAGCCAGTAGGTTATAAAATGATATCTCTTGATGCCATATGGTTGTAGTCCATAGCATTTATCACCATGACAGATACTACTACATGTATTGATGGCTTTTGTGGCAATGTCACATTCATAGGAGCAAATCAGAATGGCATCCACTAGCTATATAGCTTGCAGATTAGAGCTTGCACATCCTATTCTATCTGCAGATCTCTGGGATGCAGATCTACAGTATTAGGGTATACAGTAAAACAATGTAATGTTCTTGTTGCTGAGATGCAGAGTACTGTGGACCCCTTGTCCTGCATGGGCAGCCATGTATATACAAGGGGGTGAGGGTTCGCTCATGATGTATACAACATATGCAGTATACACAGTGGCCCTGTGTACTCTGCACTTATGCACATCTATTGCTTGCATAATGCCTTCCATACCAACATCTTACCTAATGCATTATCTTTCTACAACACTGTCAGTCTAGTGAGATTAAACACTATACCATTCCTTAGTCTACAGTTTCATCTGCTTATTGAAAAGGCCTAGTAACTGCTGCAAGATGTTCAATACACCTATAACCTTTAAACACAGGCTTTTGGCATTTTATACACTGCATTGTTATATACATCCCAGCATCTACTTTGTGTTGTGATAACATACACAATGTAAAACTTTACTGGGTGGTATTTTATACCTGTTTATGATTCAGTGGCTGTTCATGTATGCACCACAAACTAATATGACTTAAAAAGTACCGTGCATCTGATGTATGAGCCTCAGCCTACAATTCTCCTTAGTGCTGTTGCACTGTGCCTGCTGTACTGTTTGTAAACTTTATGGTCGACTTTAGTCAGGCTGTTCCATAAGTAAGCATCTGCTTGTGTTTTTATTAGAGTATGTTGCTATAAGCAAATTTCAACTTAATAGTTGGTTCCAGTTTTACATTCTACTAACAGTATTTTTGTTGTCGTTATTTTTTGTGCTCATAGTAACTTCAATGATTTATTTAATTACCTAACTGTTTATGCAAAGAAAGATGTCCTTCGCTTATTTTGTGGTTCACATGTCATTTTTAGGGACCAAACTTTTCCTGTCTGCTAAGCAACAAATAGCAAATAACTCTTGAGAAAACATTTACACTAGTTACATCGACAGATCTAGGAGTGATAATTTGTACTGAAAAGTGTAGATTTTATCTTCTATAAACTTTTTTAAAGAAAAAAAAAATATGTACTGATGTTTGCCTTCTTCAAGGAATGAAAACAAACCATTTCTTCAGATCATTGTGCAGTATAGCCATGTTTACACGACAGGTGGATTGAAGTATTTCTTATCTGTTTACCATCTCAGACAAACAACTGTAATCATAAACGTTCACATTATGTAATACTGAAGGTACTTTTTATGAACACATTTGTTTTCATGTTTTTTCCACTCCACCCAGCACCTAAAAGTAGAAGCCTTATTTGTTGTTTACCAGCTATAAATGTACGCTTTTGTAAACCTGTTCAGCAGTATACAAAGATTCATCTTTTTATTCTAGATTCTATAAATATTACCCTGTGTTTCACTAGCCTTTTTATTTTTTATTTATTTATTTTTATTTTTTTATTATTAATTTTATTATTTATTTATTTATTTATTTTACATTTGTTTACTGGGAAAGTCCGACTGGGATAAGACCCATTTTCAGCGGAGGACCAGGGAGAAAAGCTCCAACAATTTTTATTTATTCATTTTACTGATTTCAGAAGGAAGGTGGACTGGATCATAAGGGATATATATTGTTTGTTAGCCATATGTGACTTGTCTCAGACATCTCTCCTAACTGCATCCAACTGACCCATTTGTTCCTCCAAGGGGACATGAGTTAAATCTGCTCAATATCCAGTCCAGGTGAGAGCCCTATTGCCAATTCATTCTCAACCAGGGTGACAGCCCTTATCAGCCCACCTTTTCTTTTGGAAACAAGAGTTGGGTGTTAGGGAGTAGCCTGTTCTACCAGCTGTGTAAAGCTCCTATGTTGGTCAGTTGCTTCCATGTGTACTGCTGCTGTGTAGGAGGTCCTACCACATGCTTCTGCATGTGAATGTATGCCTCCTGACTTAAGCAGAGTGCAGAGCCACAGTTATTTCAATAGCTGCTATTGACGTCCCCCTTGCACATTGGGGTGGGGGTGTGGGGGGATGAGGGTCTTGCAGCTGGACATACAGTGCAGTGGGTTAAATATCACTTCCCCTCAGTATGGGTGAGCCTGGATCAACTACTCACTCCATCCTTCCAGATGAACCCTTCCAATGCCCAAGTGGCTAACTGAACTCAGGTCATCTGGATCCTAGTCTGGAATTCATCCTTTTTAAGTCACAATGGTTGGTCACAAGGGGAATTTTGAGTCATGGTATGTATTACAAAAGTATTAAATAGAGAAAAGCAAAGAACATAGTTCATAGACTTAGCACAGTAAACATTAAGCTACATTAGCAGTTTAACATAGTATATAACTAGTGTCAACTGTTCTAAGCCACACTGATATACTGTACATGAAAGCAGTTATGCACAATACAAAACTAGTGTGTATTATTCCAAGTCACAGACATATAAGAATGTAAAGAAAGGTCTAATGAATAATGTCTGATCCATTTCCATTTCAAAGTCTGTACCATTGGTTCGAATTAACACCGGATCAGGCAACCTAAAACTAAAAAATACATTTCATTAACAGGACAAAATGCATTAGTTATATTATACCATACATTCCAAGACAGTGGAATATGATTCCGTTTACAATCAGATGTCTTCCTTAAAAATAATCTTGATACATATAGTGGAAGTAGAAAGTATCAACATGAGTTTACAGCAATGACTCAATCTTAAAATCTTTGTGTTCACATACTATAGGTTTATTAATAACGGTTACACAAAAAAAAAAAAAAACTATAAACATCTTCTTCAGTATCATAAGAAGAATTTAGACATATTTTATCATTAAAATTATTTAGTGCCTGTGTTTGTTGCGATGGGGTGTCACTGGAGGTCCTTGGCGCCATGCTTCCTATTGGTGGAACATATTTGGAAAATTCTCTGGCTGAGCTATTCGCTCGGAGTGATTGAATGGAGGGAATTCTACTGCATCTAAAAAATCTATCTGCTGTACTGAATCTTTACAATCATCACAGTAACCCTGTGTGAAGTGGAGTCCGCTGGCACACTCATAAAACCCTTATCGTGTGCACATCGAGTAGCCCCTGAATGCAGTATTTTCTTAACTTGGGGCACTGGATATGCTTTTCCTTCTGCATATGCAGATTCATTTTTAATTAATTTGTTATTCCTAACAATCTTCCCTTTCTCAAATTGTTTATTAATATTTTTGAATAAAGTGCAATAATAATTTTGGCAAACCTCAAGCAATAAATATTATTGAAGTGAGCTATCAAGTATATGTATATTTTCTAGGAGTTTATTCATTTGTTTCTAATTTCAAACCCATAATTATCAAAAGTTGTCAGCAATTTGCATATGAAATCTGTTTCCCCTACTAGCCCATTAGGAAACGTCCATACTCTTTGAGTCCCTTAGGGATGATATTTCTAGCAATGCACTCCTTAAGATAAGCATTATCTAGCTACAGTGATTTGAACTTGGACAACCTCTTTTCAAGTTGCCCTAATTTCATTTTAAAAGAGCCACTTACTGGAGATATGCTGGAGATTTGTTGAATGCATCTGAAAAATTGTTCAACCAGCTTGAAATATCCGAGATAGCAGTTACACAAATCTCTGCATTTCTTGGAGCACTGTTACAAGGTTCTCTCACTGTACAGGCTGTAGTAGAAACATTAACAGATGAAACCATTCACATATTGTTGTAGTGGGGGTGGTTCAAGGTAATGCCTAGATTGTTAAAATCTCCTGGAAGGCTGGAAGTATGTACAGAAGTCAAACTTTGTTGTAAATTGGAAACAGCTGGCATAGGTAGATCAATGAGGGCTGTTAATCTGTTAGAAAGGGAAGTAACAGTACTTTCAAAATCATCTCGTCATTGTGGGAGCATAAGACTCATGTCTCGATCAGCAAATGTAAATAGCCCCTGGGAATCCATAGACAATTCTCTGTAAGACAAACAAAGAACTAAAAACAGAGAAAACCTTGAGTAAAAGAAATCAAAAACCAATCAACTCAAGGTAGTGGCAGTGAATCTACACAGAGCTGACAATGACTCATTGAATAAATACCAATAAATTCAAAGAGATGTAATTTGTTGAAATAAAACGTTAAGCACTTTCATCCTTATAAAGTGTTAACTTCATCAGAACATTATAAAATTATAACATGCATAAAATTAAATAAAGAATTGAAAAAGCACATGACAGAGGTAAGCAAATAGCAATCCATGTTAAATTAATTAATTAAAATATCTGCAGTTTTAAAACACAAATGTATGCATAAATTATTAATATAAATAATGGTATATTTATAAACTGTTAATAACATGTTAATATAATATAAATAAAATATCTATAAAATGTTATAGTTTAGATACATACATCTTTAAAACACTGCTAATAGAAATCATGTCGTCCAAGCTAAGGGGCATATTGGCTTCTAATCTCATTTGCCACATCAGCTCACGATACTCAAGCCTTTGCTCCCAAAACCCCCTCTAATATTTGGAATTTTTTTTTCCAAAATAAAAAACAAAACTAAAAAAATGATTAGGACAGGTGAGCTTATGTTTATATACAGCATTTTTACCGTTAGATGTTTTTAAATCATACATGTGTTTATATATGCGTTTTTTTCAGTGAACTTTCAGTTTTTCCAATATAAAAACAGTGACAAAAGTTACAAAATGAAAGATATGCCACTCTTGTCAAATTACAGTTGCATGTAATAGTTTAAACTCATAAACAACAGGTTCTAAGTTTCAAGGTTTGACCCACAAAAGTATATTTACATTGTGAACACAAACATTTTGTAATCTTTCTTCATTTGTTAAAAATCTTGTATCTTCTAACATAATTACATCCACATCGTGTATATTGCACGATTCCAAAATACCTATTCATCTTACAATATTCTTAATACTATTCACGTTTACAGAAAACACTCAAAATTTTCATTTTCCCTTTTACTTAGATTAATGGTTTCATAAGTTCATAGCTAATTTTCTTAATAGTTCATTATATGCCTACCCAATTTCTCTCCCAGTGGAGAGAATCAAACTCTGTACTTTGTGCCTGTTAGTAATACTGTAACCATTATACCAACCCCCAATCATTAGCTGTATATATTCTTTTTCATCCATTCCCTTTCTTTTTTTTTCTTTTGTACTTATCCCTTTAAATTTTCCTTTTCATTTTTTACCCTTTTACCAATACAATTATTTTTTTTCTTTTACTACCTCTCTATTTATGTCTTCCTCATCACTTATTTCAGAACCTTCTATGTCTACTTTATTATTTTTTGTCATCTATTTTTTCTTCTATTTCTACTACTTCTAATATTTCTTCCCGTTGCTCACTTTCTGTTCTTTCTCTTTCCTTACTCTTATTTTAATTCTTGCAATCCATCCATACATGTTCAATTTAGTTACATTTATACCATTTCAATTCACATTTTTTGCATCATGTCCCATTTCTGAACATTTTCTTTTGAAACAGTTACTTATCAACTGTCCTTCTTTTTCATATACACAAATAATAATAATAACAATAATAATAATAATAATGTATCTTTCGACTTTTCTCGGTTAGGGGTCGCCACAACGGAACTCCGGTCTGCTAATGATTGGCAGTAGATTTTTACGTACCAAGTTGCCAGCCCTGATGTACAACTTCAACGAAGGTACGCCCATTCATGCATGTCTCCACACAGAAAATGCTTTAGCTGAGAATCGAACAGCACAACTTCTTACTGTAAGGCAACAACACTACCGCAGCACCACCACCGCAGTAAATATAATAATAATAATGATAATAATAATAATAATAATGATAATAATAATAATAATAATAATACATGTTTGGGGTTTTCACATAATGTCTGATTTGTTATAATTATTTAAACTATAGATGTTCTTGTATTTTTTGAAGATTGTAAAAATATTGTTCTTAATATGTTTTTGTAATACTTTGAACTTTTCTCCATGGGCCTTCACTGAAATGGGTTCCCACCCAGTCAGTCTTTCCCAGTGATCAAAAGCCAACAGATGCATAAATAGCTATAAGAGTAAATCAGACGAGGTGAGAAAAGACTGGGAAGAGAGACTGGAAAAGCAATTTACAAAGGAATAAAGGGAAGATATACGTATATCTCCCAGGTACAAAGCAAAGTCCAGAAGGTTAGGATTTTTGCTTGGGAGTGTTTGCATTGCTATTCTTGCATGCCAAGCAGACTTCAAAGATTTTTCCTCATGTAGATAGTAAATGTTGGGGTATAATGGAGAAGAAAGAGGTAAGTGGGAACATACATTTTGAGAGTGTAATGTGTTGGCAGATTTCAAAATTTCCCTGCAGAGTACTCTGTCAGAAAAACTGAGTAAGCAAACAGTCATAACTGAGGAAATTATTCTTTTGAGCTAAGAAACAGGATCTGCATTGTGTAGATATAGTAAGTCTTTGTTACGTTTAATTTTACTGGCTGCCAAAAAAGCAATTACTAGAAAATATAAATCAAAGTCTAAGTCATCTATATTTGAACTACTAAATATTACAACAGAGATAAAAGAACTGAAAGAGGAATCTTTAGAAAACGGAAGGAACAAATTCCATATAAATGGAAACTGTAACAAAATACAGGCACAACAATGTTTGGGAGGAAAAGTAAGGGTTAAGACAAGGCAGGAATCGAGCAAGTTACATAACATTGGAATGATGATAGTTATAAATAAAGAACAGTTATGTATGTAAGTGGGAACATGATAATATGGTTTTGTTTTCTTTTCTATATGTTTGCCTATATCGTAAGTGGTAATTTAATAAAATTGATTAAAAATGGAAATCTTGCTAGAAAACATTCATATGGATGAAGATCATGCTCATCTTTTATGTCTGTGCATGAACATTGTCATAATTAAAATGTAAGCGCAACTACACCTATAAAAGTGTTGCATCCAAGGTGAAGTAATCACAATACGTGTGAAATAATTCATTATTATGTTGTAAAAACTGCTTCATACACTGCTTCACTGTATATCAGATGAGAGTTAAAGTCTGTATACCTATGCCACAACTGCAGTACATATGTATTAGCTCATGCTACCACACAGAAACATTTAACACACCAATGAGAAAGTATACATCTGAAGGGTTTGTGACAACATCTTGGAAAATGACTAGTGAATTGAGCATTGTGCAACATGCAACAGTAACACTTAGATTACAACACTCAGCATACCTCACAGTTGCAACATCACATCATGTTGTCAGTGAACTGTGGAAGCTGCAACAGTTGACATACAACTTACTTTTTTAGATAGGGCCATAACATTATTTGTGTCCTCTCTGCACCATCCCTAACTTTTTTGTAGAATAGTCAGCAGACCCATGCTGTGGACAACAGATTCTTATCAGTTTTTGCCACAAAATGAGAAATGACAAAACTAGTCCCCACCATTAATTAATAATGTTGCTTTGTGCAGTCACACAACATGAAATGCAATACAAACAGCATTAAACTGAACAAGGAAGAACAGCACTTAGGAGATCAAGATCACCTACCCATCACAAACAGAAACTATCACATCTGTTGAGCGAACCATTCCTGCATGTTTCCAATGTCCTTATTTTTCATATATATATATATATATATATATATATATATATATATATATATATATATATATATATATATATTTTTTTTTTTTACACACTCATACAGGATAGATAATGCTGGATAGGAATATATGCCCATTTAAGTAAAACAGTTTATAGATGTGTAACGTTGCTGACACCACAGAAGAAGTCATAACACATTTGTAAGAAGGAACACAGTTGAAGGTAACCTGATCAGTGTGCTTGAATGCATATGGGCTGCTGTAAAACGAGTGTATCATCTGAGGGATCAAAGTACAGCAACCTGTGACAGGGTTACCACTATGTATCATTTTATACAGCAACTTCTGTTGAATAAGCCATTCACTCTTGTTACTACTTGATTTTGAACACAATAATAGATGTTATACAGTACTGGATTTGAACATTTGACAATTTGGAACAGAAAATAAATCATAATGATGTATACATTTCTACAGATGTGTAAAGCATAACAGGTGAGACGTATGTACATGGGAGATGTGGGACATGTCATGAAACCTGTACTAAGATGGGAAAAGAGAAAGGGATAGGGGAATCCTGTCTACTAACTGATGATATCACACAAAAAGCATATCACATTTGTCAGAAAGCAAACACTTGAAGGGATAACTTGAGCAATGAGTTGGAATGTCAAAATGGTACAAAAACAGTTGAGGGAATCAAACCCTTTCCCTGTGTAAATGTCACCACTACGTAGAATTGTAGACAATCATATCTGCCAAGTAAGCCATTCTTGCCTATTAGCAGTTGTTTATTTTTTAACATACTGATAGATTAAAAGGCCTGTCTATATAACTCCTACCATCTCTATACCTATACAATAACAGCTGATGCCCTAGAATAAGTCATGACCTAGATGTTAGCAAGCACACAGATGAAGTGTCAGCTTGAGCATTGTGGTGAAGTACTTATGGTTTCCTCAAAAGAGAGTACAACAATTTGATCATAACCTTCAACAGCTGTAAATGTTAGCACTAAGTGAATCTATGGAGTAAGGCAATCCTGATTGTTATTGTTTTGTGGTATATGTTATACTACTTACACTGCAGGATTTAAACCCATGCTTACCCAAGTCTACAGTCTCTAGGCTGAACACTATTTGCTAACATCACAGAAGAATTCCTATCACAGTTGTCAAAAAGAAAACATTATAAGGGATATCTTGAGCAGGCTGTTTGAATACATGCAAGAAGATTTAAAAAATAATGGAGGATTAAATTTCTTCCCCTGTTGAAATGTTACCCCTAAGCTAAATACTACATACCACATATCTTGAACAACACATTCACATCTATTAGTATTGACTTACACATTCCCAGATTTGAACCCCCTATCTAAGTCCACTTTCTCCACATAAGTATCACCACAGCTGTCAGAAAGTACACACTAGGATGGATAACCTGAGCAGTGTTTTTGAATGGATATGTTTTTCCTAAAAGGAGGTTTAAGGGATCAAAATCCTGCAGCCAAGTAAACATCCCCCATATGTTGAATTATCTACACCACATATGCTGAGTAAGGCAAAATTGCCTGTCACTAATTTCTGCCACATTCAAAGTATTTAGATTTTGCCAAACCCCTGCATATCTAAACTCACATTCTCTAAACATGTGGATTAAGTTCTAATGCCACAGAAGAAGTCATATCACAGCTGTCACAAAATATGCACCTGAAGGAAAAACTTGAGCATTGTATTAGAATGTATATGGCTTCCATAAAAGGGAGTACAATACATATGCTTTCTGTGACATGAACTTGTTCACATCAGATATGTTGGATAAGCCAGTTCCACCTGTTACTATTCCCCTAAACACTCACAGTAGTTACCTTCTGTCAGAACCTGACACCTGCCAGTGTAAGTCCATAATGGCCAATAGGACCAGATGTCCCATTCCACTGTTAACATGTGTCCCAGGAGTAGGTTGGAGAAGTCCAGGTCCTCAGCCCACATATCGATGACAAATACCCATGCCCATTTTTGACTACATTGGTCAACATAATCAGATAACCTGGAGCCAATTTTTAAACCACTGAGTGGCTATCCCTAACATGGTGTATAGTCTGTAATCCACATTCTCCTACTACAATATACTATACTAAATAATGCAATATAATGTACCACTAGAGGATACTCTTGACCTCAGCTGATCCCCGAAGTGGTTGGGCTATACACCTTTTTCCCAAGTAGGCACTATCTAGGGTCTGTGCTGCTGCCCACAACTCCATTCTTGGGTGAGTTTGTGGTAGGAACATTCAGTGGATGTGGGAGAAACCCCACAGAGACACAGGGAGAATATGCAAATATCAGGACCCAACTCTATACCTTCTGCATGGGATGCAAAGACCAAAACCATTATGCCAACTGCATCAGGTGTCAGATGGCAAATTTTTAGGTCATGCATAATTATTTTTTTGAGATTTTGCCATAGAACATGAAATAGCAATAGGCTTTGCTGCTCCATGTTATGCATGGCACACATGTGGAATGCGGAAATATACATTTATGTTTATAGGTCATTTCAGGCCATGTGTGTGGTGTGTTAATCTAATTTCTGGCAAGATGAAAAGTATGAAATGAGGTTGTTAGTGCATTGTTAAAAATAGGAAGCAAGCAGAGGGCAGGATATTGGTGGAGTAAGGAATAAGCAAAATGATGGTGGAAGACTAACATATCTATCCACTTGTTTACAAGGTAAGATTGAATAACAAAAACATTTTCACTAGATTCAAACACCTGTAATTTCATGCAACATTCTGTAGACCTGTGCCCTAGCTGAGCACACCACAGATAAAGTCATATTCCAGCATACTTCTCAACTGTCCAGATTTTTGCAGAATGTCCAGATTTTTGCCTCATATTTTTGGCCTGTTTCTCATACAGTTGTTGTTTTCTGGCAAATCACTGGCAAATCAATGAGGACTAAAGTCAGAAAATCATGACAGACAGTTGAGTTTCAGGCTTCAAATCCTACAGAAAATTCATGATAATGCAAAGCCTGTTATTCTACTGTCTTTCTAAGTTTGTAAGAGCGGTATTTAAAAAGTGTCCTTGTTTTGGGGGATTTGCCCCCCATTATTTGGGGCTTTGTCCAGATTTCTTGCTGTAAGAGGTTGAGAGGTATGTATTTCAGAAAGGAGAAATCACACAGTTCAATGGACCATTGTAAATGTATGAAGGAAGGTACAATGTGTAAATCAGACTTCCCAACTGTACTGGTAACTGAAACATCCCATCAGAATTACATTAAGCACTCAAGCCAGTTATAGATATAAGAATGACTGTCACCTTATACCAGTATCAGCATTGTTTATGTCATGCAGCAGGGCTAAGCACAGTAACATGAGGATCACCATAATAATGTAGCCAAAAGCAAAATCTGATCAGTTTTTGCCATAGGATGGGAAGCTGCATTTACCGTTATTATATAAGTATGGGTAGCAGTGCTGTTCAGTGCCAAACTCTGTGCAAATGCTGAGTACAAAAATAAACATTTTTATTTATGGACCATTTCTGGCCATGTCTGTGGTGTGTGAATCTATTTTTTTACCACTTAATGGTGTGAAATGGGATTGATAGCACCGTGGTGAAAATGAGGAGCAAGGAGAGGGTAAGACAGTAAGGGAAGAATTAAGGAATGAGAAGCATGGTGGTGCAACAGCAACATAGCTATCCACATCTTCAAAAACTAACAATGGATTTGTACAAAGAAGTCTGGAAATTTGGACAGTCAGAACATAAAGGGTATGAGAAAACAACTTACTGTTTGACCAGCTGGACCAAATCACATGTGTCACACACACACATATGTGATGTGGAGAGTTATGCATGGAGAGTACTTTTTGTGAGACAGTTGCCCTTTTCATCTTGCTTTAAGAGAAAGGAATTTTGGGAATGGTATATAGGAATAAGAGAGGTAGTTATGTAGGGTAGGTTAGGTTGCAGGCGCAGACATACAGGAAATACAAGACAGGCAGGGATGGTGATGGACACAAAAGAGTGCGGGAAGTTGTGACTGGGGTTAAGTATGGTACTTCAGTGGTGCTTCCCCACCTAGTGTGAACACAGTGGAAATCTAGTCCTTACCCCCAGATCTGTCACCAATGTCTCCTGTCACCGACATCTGGAGCAATGCTGGATGGGGCAGGGATTTGGGAATTCCCTCCAGGATCTTTTCTATATGGCTGCTGTCCCTCTCCATAATCTTCTCCACCAGCCCTGTCATCCTGTTGGGTGACATAATCATCATCTTCACTGGCTGCACTCCCAGTGGGTACCACTGCACCACCTCCTAGGGAAGTGCTACCTGACTCAGGTGATTGAGGGGCTGTAGAGGCAACACTGGCAGGTTGTGATTTAGAAGTGCTGAATGCTGGTGTTGTTTATGATGGTGCCACTGCAGCCATCTGTAGAGAAATGGTGGTCCAAGCTTCAATGGCCAGTCTAGCTCCCCATGTTTGTGGCCATGATGTAGCAGGTATGATTGTTAAAATATAATGACCTTTTAAAAAATTTAAAAAATTATACTGATATAGAAGGTGATACGAGGATCAAAAGAGAAAAATATCATAAATCTCATGTAATTTTAAGATCTCTCAGTCGTATATTTCACATACACTTTTTTTTAGAATTTTTACATTTGGATATGTCTATGAGGCCATAAATTTCTGTTACAGCAAAGGTTAATCTCCATGGCCCTTTGGTGTGTGTACCTTTAATTCCCAGTGGTTGTGGCTTGAGCCTTTAAAAAATGAAGTTATCACCTTACAGTTCTAACAAATGCTCATTGACAGAGGTCAAATATCAATACAATTGTGTTTGCCATCATGTATGCTTCAAGATAAAATATTCTGATACTTGTGTGCAGTATGGTTTTGCAATTATTAATGTAAATATGAACAAGCAATATTTGATGCCTAGAGGCACAGTAGGAGGTAACTGCAGAAACACCTGGAGGTGCACTCAACTCTAATGAGTTAATATTGTGCAAAAACGTGTGACTATAGGAAAGCTGGTTTACTGCAGAATATGTCTTTAAATATATATATGCAAGCTAAGTACATGATATTCTAATTTCCTAATTACATATACTAAATATTAAATCATACAGAGTAATTTCTGCTGTTTGGATTTGAACGCACAGACATCTATGTTTACCTAATCACTGAGTACTGCAATGTTACATGAGCTAATCATACAGGTCTGTACAAATTGCAGATAGAGAGTACATATAGTAATGTATTTGTCTGACAAACAGTTATGAAACCATGTCCAGATAATTGATAACTTAGTTGTAAAATCATTATGAAATAGCAATCAGTCATATCTGAACCCATAGTTACACTGCGCCTCTCTGCAGCATTAACGTCTCTCCTGATGTGCCTACCAGTTTCCTTCAATCTCTGCAAAAGCTACACATAACAGAAACAAAGTGATGAACACTTGTTTGTGTTGCCATGTCATGGTGGTGTATTGCCTGTGTATGGGCCAGTATACATACACAACTGAGGAGGCTTGTGGGTCTTATTGTCTTTTCAAGTCACTATAATGATGATGGCTTTGGTCGCCTGTGTGTGGGATGCCAGTCATAAGGGTGACAGCCTTGTCTAAGCTATTACAAGCCTCAGCCTTTTACTAAGACCCTGTATATTCACCCTGCAGAAGCCTCCATCTATAATGTTTAACAAGGAGTCTTACAAAAATCTTCAGCTCCTCCTGCCTCCTCTTCCATGCTCTAAATGGAGCACTGCCCTCACTATCACTTGTATTGTCTTCTCTTCAAAGATCTCAGGAAAAAAATGGCAGGGAATTAGTGCTCAAATCAGATCTCATGTGCATCAGCCTGCACACAATGAAAGACAATCTAGATAACTGCATATGTGTGACAGAAGGCAAAGAAATTAACTAGCATTAAATGTATATATGTATGTGTGTATTATTTCTTCAAAGTGCAATTTAGGTGAGAAACATGGCAGTAAGACTTTGACGTGTGCTGATCACTATGTAGTCGTACTCCTCAGTGATTTCATCTCATGCTGGTTCATATAGAGGCCTCAGTTGCATTTCAAATACTATAGTCCCACCTCTGGGCATGCACTCAGGGATGGTTTATAGCATTCATAACATTAACAGTAAGATTCACAAATGTGAAATCGTGGATGATACCATTGTTCTTCTGTGTTGTCCTTATGCACATCTTGTTTTAATAGTACAGGATGCTTTAGTGTCACATAAAAAAATAATAAAATATGAGTGATATCATTATGGAATCAAACCTATGACAAAAAGGTATATGAGTTTCTGAACACTGTATAGTAACTGTTAACACCACTGTGGAACTGACATTCCAAGGGTGCAAGGTGATGAATTTGTACATGACTAGAAATATACCTACACCTGACAACTCTGTAACTATTGGACACTATACAGTTTTGCTTTATTGAAGTAAACATTTCTAATTGCATTTATATTTGTAATATCATCAGTGCTAACTGACGCATGCAGAAGCAAAGATTATTTGTGTTGCCAATGGCAAAGCCTTAGTGTATGTGTAATTATTTTTTTAAACTTGTGCCATAGAATGTGAAGTGCACTTTTTCTGCGGTCGTTGTTGAACACTGACGGTGCTCCATGCCAACTGTTGCACAAAGAATAAGAAACACTACAGTTGTTGACCATGTGTGTGATGTGCTGTTGCTTTTATGGGAAAGCAAATGTTGAGGAACGGGCCATACAGAGTGTAAAAGCAGGGTTGTTCTCCCCAGCATATTCCAGGAAACTTACTCTTGATTATTATACAGACATGCCATTGAAGCAGTGTTCACACCTGTTGTGAAATCTGTGTTGCTGTGCTCTTCATATTGAGCTAAATTATTACCGTGTTTGTATTCTTCCTTATGGTATTGCACACCTATTTATTCCACAACAGCACATAGAAGTGTGTTTTTACTGAGATTAGTGACGTGAGCAATGCAAGTGACACAGGTCATATTATCAGGCTTAGCAGCCATAATACACAGTTATATTGCAACATTAAGAGTGTATATTGCATGTGCAGTTCAGATTATAATAAAGAAAACAAAGATCGCACGTAAACTATCTCTAACATGGATTCAAACCCTGCACTCCTTGTGCTGCTTCATTAACGCGTGGAGGCATTCAGAAAGTTATAACGCAAGTGCAATTTAATGCATTGAGTAATGTCCAAATTGCTAAATAAGGCATACTGTTACCAGTCCCATTTGCATGACTAATTGTCAGAGATTTTGCAATAGGATGGCAACCATCATACCATCATTCACTAAAGGGCTTCAATGACTGCCACTGATGTGTGATGCCACCATTGCAAAAAAGATGAAGACAAAAAAAGAAGAAAAGAAAAACGACAGCATTCAGCATAATTAATTCACAACTTTGTGGGTTTCTATGAGTAAAATATTTGCAGTAAAGATCCATACTTTCCGGTACATGGCACCATGACAAGATCTGATCCCTGCACCTATGGCATTACAAGGAAACACTGACATTAGGAACAGTTACACAGTTAATTAAAAAGGGAAAAGTCAACTACATATGATGAGGGTAGGCAGAATTTGTCTGCAAGGCATGAGTTACTGATGGCAAGTGTTGCACATTACTTCACTTCATTGTAGAACCTTTGCACAAGGAATGTCTTGTATGTTGCCATAAGAATAAATATTTTATGGTGTGTATATGCTGTAGGTTTCAGACACATTGCTAATAATCTTCATTCTATGTGTGAGATGTGTGCACAGACAGCTCACATTATTTTACAAAATCCTGACAAACGTGCATCAAGGTTCACACCCAAGTAAGCAACTGTATCTTAAAACTTATTTGTAAGACTTTTTTGTCTGATACACCATATCAAAGTCTGCTTCTCTTTAGCAGAGATGATTAAACATCACTGATTGGGCAGTACTCCAAATGAGGCACACTTGCAAAGCACTAGCAGCTTCAAAAAATCCCTGAAAGACTACTTGCTAAACACTAGGTCTTGCTTATATCCTAATCTGACTTAAACTACCTATCCTGTCCATATCTTCAAACGTATCCTCTCTCTGTGTTACCCTCCTCTATATTATACCTGCTGTAAACTACAAATTATAGCATGTACTAAAAAACATTTTGCCATGTAAAAATGTTACAGTATAAATTTCATAGTTCACACTTTGTGTAATTTTCTTGTCCAACTCTTGTATGTAACTGTATGTAACCACGTTTATACTCTGTTTTATCATGACTATGTATTTTACAGTGTATATTTTGTTAGCTTTTACAATGGGGAGCTTTTGTCCTCAGGCCTGTACTGAAAAAGAGCTGTTGCCCAGTCGGACTAACCCAGTCAACAAATGTCAAATAAAATAAATAAAATAATATAAATATATTATCTAACCCAAACTTTTTCTAATCCCTGCTCTTGAACTGCTCTAGCTTGTGCATGTCATCATGTATTTCCCAACATCATGTTTACCTCCTCAGCAGTTCGACCAAATTGAGTAATTCTGAAATGATAATGGCTTGAGACCTAATTAACATATTCCACATGCTGAGAGGAGTTTATCTACACCATATAAGCAGAAGGTGGAACTATAGGACTTCTGTCATGTTAGGGAAAACTGCCTTGTTTTCCCAAGTCCTGCCAAACAAGATAGCGACAACCGTTTCCGTTAGGACTACAGAGGCTACCTCTGGACATTTGTCAAGGTATGTATTCTTCAGTAGAAGTACTTGATTCTTTTTGTATGTTGATAAATAATTGCAATGAGGGCTATATACATTCAGTGTTTCAATCATTCTGCTGAAGTAATCTGACAAGTATTTCATGGGTATCAGGAAATACACATTCATGAGCACAGAGTTCTGAGGTATTACTGTAACAAATACTTAAAAGTCAGACTGTCACTGACTTGAATGAGTTTTGTTTATTGTTGTTACATTCATTACTATTTGCCTGCTTCTGTTATTGGTTCTGCTTTGTAGGTGTATATTCTTGCATCTGCAATTGTTTGTTTCCTTCTGTAGTGTATACATTTTTTGTGGGGGGGTAAGGCATATGGATATATTACAGTACTTGAATTGTTGTTTACACTGTTTTGATTCTCTGATGCTACTCACTGACTGCAATAGTCATATTATGTTGCTCTATGAGTATAAATGTTTCTATTACCCCACCACCACCACCTCTGTTGTGTGTTATGGATATATCAGCTATTACTATGATATTCCTGCATAGGTATTATTGATTTTTACTGTATATTTCTGTTTATGTATTGTACTATTTCTTCATAACAGGTTGATCATACATATTTGCTACCACTCCTGAGAACATCCTAGCTTGTTGAAGATACGGGTTTACAAACCCTAACATTTTTTAAAGTTTTCCTGTGGTTGTATACCAGCAGGAATTGAACTTCAGAGCTCTTGCAAACGTGATGTGTTCTAGCTTGCTTTAAATATTTCTGAATCGCTCTGCTATGATTTTTTTGATTTATTAGCATACATCACTGCTGATTATATGGCCATTAGCATATTCTGTTGTTAATGCGTGTTTTGCAGCTGGCCGCGATGTATACTACTGTTTCCTGAATCATAAACTGCTTGGTCATCAAGACTCATCGCGCACGCAAATGTAGCAAGACAAGCAGGCATTCATAAATCCAGGCTTATATGTTTACCAAAAATAAATCTGTTAATGATCAAATTCAATAATTGTATGTAATGCACATTAAGAGAAAAGAAAATAATTCTGAATTATTTATACCCAGTTAAACATGGTATCCTTTTTGCACAGCATTAAACATAATTACCTTCCCTCTTCCAGTTAGTGCAAAAGGGAATGAGGGGGTTAAGTGGGGATTCAGACCGTCTTACAGACATAATTAAGGTCACTGTAATGAAAATGTGTAATGTGAAGAAAAACATAATAACTCGTATATCCTGCACCCATTTAGATTAAACTTAATAGTAATTCTTCACCTTGATTTTCGTTTATATCTGTATAGCCTTTAAAGCTTGCTTAATATGAACACAATAAGCTTTTCATATCACATTAGTATCAGGACAGCACAGTACATCCATACTGGCATTAGCTGCCAAAACAGCAGTCAGATTAATAAATAACCAAAAAAGGAAACAGTTCTGCTTATCTACAATAAAGATTACTTCATAAGTTTGTGAAATGTGTGTTTTTTGTGTTTAACAGAAATTGTAACATGGGACACAACCTGATTTTTTTTTTACATCTTCTGGAATAGAGGACTGTGCTAAAGCAACATCACCAATGACATCTTCCTACAACCTCAAGTTATACTACTGTGACAGAGAGGAGGTAAATGTCGTTAAATATTGCAATTATCCTTTTATTGCAGTGAGGTAAAGTCTCTTCCATGCTATCATCATTGGAGAGGTGAGTAACACAGGATATAATGTGAAAGTATTAGAAGAAAGTCCTGCATTTACAAAGCAAATGTGCATGAAACAATTAGTAACAGAAGTTACACCACAGTAGCATCCACAGATGCAGCATTTATCTCTCTCAAACCGAACACTGGTAGTGCTGCAGGGGTGGAAGTGTCAGGCAGTGTCATGGGGCTTCATGAATTGTGTACATATCTATGAGGTGGGCAGTGATCTGCAGTGGCATAGCTAGGGTGGGGCTCAAGGGGTAATTTCCCCAAGCACAAAGTGTTAATGGGCATGATTGGCCATCCATCATCTTGATCGCTCTTTAGTGAAATACCAGCTTTAAAAAGTCAGTATTCCGAGGGCGGAGCCTGAATGGCTAACTGAAAGTAGCAGTATTTTAGACCTCCACATAACTAGTTAAATAAGACAGGAAAAATATTCTTTTTTTTTTTCAAAGTATAAAATCTTATAGATAAAGGGATAATTTACATAATTAGAAACTTTGATGAAGTTTTACAAATAATTTACTGTCAAAAAGCTTGGAGATATATTCACTTGTTAAAATGAGCAACTCAAAGAATTCTCATCAGGATGCTTCCTTAAAGAAGGAAGTACAACAGATGGCATCTACCCTGCAGGAGTTGTCTTTGAAGATGGATGATTTTAAAGAGAACCTGGAAAATCTTAAAACAAGCAGTCAAAAACAGGCTGACACCCTCAAGGAAATGCTACAACAACAACACAGAAAGAACTGCTTCTTAAACAAAACACTTGGTTGGTTAATAAAGTAGATGACTTGGAAAATAGGGAGAGGAGAAATAACATCAGGATTTTCGGATTACCTGAAAACACAGAAGGTGAGGATATTATTACATTTTTATCAAGCTGGATCCCTGACTTTTTAAATTTGAAAGAAGGACTTTCCTTTGGCATTGAAAGGGCACACAGAGCTCTTGGGAAATCTGCCACTAACTCAAACTCTCCTCCTAGGTCAATAATTATCAAATGTATTTCATACTTGGACAAGGAACTGATTTTAAGACTTGTTAGGAGGAAGGCACCTCTAAAATATAAACAGAGCCTGATAAGATTTGATAATGACTATTCATCTAGAATAATGGAACAAAGGAAAAATGTGTGGCCAACGATAAAAGTTTCTGAAACAAAATAACATCAAGGCGCAACTTGCATATCCAGCTAAGATAAGAATACTGTATGCCAACAAGATGAGGACTTTTATTGACTTAGAGGAAGCCTCTTCATTTATTAAAACAAATAATGTGATTACTTTATCAGAAGATATGGATTGGATGTCACCTTCTCTCAAGAGAACAAAAGAAACAAATGTCTGGGCAGATGTCAAAAAGAAGAAGCAAAAGACTGATACTGTTACAACCAAATCTCTCAAAGCATCTACTATGATATGAATTGTTTTAACATTACTTTAAAGGACCAATTTTATTGCTTGGAATTTTAAAACAAAGGTAACTAACTACTGGAATCTTTATCTATAATTTTTGAAAATAGATGATACATGAGAGTTTTCACATTACGTCAGGTATGTGAAACAGGGTACTTTTCTTTCACAGAAGGAGGCAGTGGCGGCTCGTGGCATCGGACTGCAGGACTGCAGCCCCCAGCTAGAAAAGCATAACACTTGATTGCGCAAAAAATATTTTTTTAATTAAAACAACTGGCTGACTATCAATCATAAAAAAAAACAAGTCCGACTGACTCGTAAAGTCCAGGAACTCGAACTGCGCATGCTCGTTGCTCGGCAAATTCCGGGTTTTCATTTTCACTCTAGACTAAATAATCTGGTTGCTGGACTGCCTCTGACTGCTATAAAAGCAGCCCGGACTATGGAGAGTTCTGCATCAGTGCGTGATGCCCAGAAGTCTGTGCACTAACCGCACAGTAAAATGGAAAGGGGGCAGACTGCCACGTCCGCAGTCACGTACGTGACATAAATGGCAGGTTGACTATGGATTGGTTCTCTCTCCTTCTGAAAAAGAGAGCGAGAAAAAATCAGTATAACAGGCAGTGCAGGACAGGGCAGGTACTTTTTTTTTTTTAAAAGAAGAACTTTAGTTTTGCTCTCTTTGTTTAGTTTTCTTGCAGTTACTACTGTACGGGTGTTAGTGCAATTATTCACTGCTTGGCATGCTATGTTGCTTGCTAATTGGCAGATTCTTGAGATTTTTTTTAATCCGGAGTGATTCTTGGCTTTCTTTAGTTTGGGTGCTGCTTGTGCTTCTTCTTACTGGTGGTTACTGCTTGCTTCGGGGAAACGAAGATTTCTGGAGTTTCAGCCAGCTAAAAAAAACTTTACTTTTGTTCTACAAACTTGTACTTGTTGATCGTGATGGTCGGAAACAAACGGACAGTCTCAAACAAACCAAACTCTTCATTTATTTTTTGAGGTAAGGTAAGGTAAGTCAGCATTTTTTTTACCTAATCTGCCATGCCACTAGCCCTCTAGTTTCTTCACACTTCTGCTCTGCTGCTGATGATTTGACTGTGCTTGTGCTCTAGTAGCCTCTACGTTTCATCCGACCGGAGCTGGGGAGGGGGGGTGGAATAATGAAGGCTTCCTGGAAAACCGATATCAAGTGAGCTAAAATACTATAATTTATGTAGAGGTCATCTTAATAAGAATTGTACATGGCACAGTTTTAAAGATGAATGCTTTGGCAAGAATTAGATATAAGCAGGAAAGGACTGAGTAGAGTGGAAGTGATGAGTTATGGGAGATGTGTATGTGCTAGGTGGTAGAAACTGAGTGATTTCTGTGTGTAATATATTAGAAAATTATGCATGCAGTATGGGTAATAGTGGTAAAGGGATAGTTGGCATATGTAAAACATACAGTATGTAAAAAAAAAATGTTCTTCCTTACCACCTAAGGCAGTGGAGTAAAGATGTATGCACATAGATATATTTTATAACATCTAAACAGTCTGAAGACATGTTACTAAAGCCAGGTTTGAATAATTTATGAACTACATCATTACAGCTATAACAAACATTTCACATTTGTACAGGTTTCAGCATTTGGATTATTTTCTATGAAGCCTTCCAGCTTTAATCCAGCAACTTGTTGGAACTGTCATCTTTGAAATCCCATAATGTTCTTGCTCGGACCTGTCTCTGACAACATAACACGAAATAAAAGATGCCATAGATGGAAACTTTCCCAACACATTATCAAAGACTCTGTATCTGACTGTGATACTACAGGATGTATTGGAGAAAATGACTCATACTATCCTGATAATTTTGATGAGCATTTGCAACTAAACTAAATTTTTTCCTGTTTTAAGAACTGATGTATAACTGGCCCTTAGACATACTCAGGACTACTGCTACAGCTAAATGTATCGGTTACAGGCAAATGCAGGTAAAAATACCCAGAGAACCGTTGGAGGTGCAGTTGCAAATTTTATATTATATAATATATATATATATATATATATATATATACACACACACACCTGCTTAGTAGGATTAAAAGTATTCAACTCAAAAGTTTGGAGTCCTTTGGGGATGATAGAGTGCTTTTTACTACTGGAGATATACCAACATACTAGATAAACTGTCTGATATCAGCTTTACCTTCTTTTCAAAACTTTATCTAGGTCATTGTTTTCCAAACTGGTGCCCCCTCAATGTAAACTTGAGGAGTTGAGCACAATAGAAAAAAAACATGTTGCTGTAGTTAATACCACATATGTGAATGCAGTACTGGCATTCATTTATGAACCTGCAATGTCCTCACACCCCATTGGCACCTGCTGATCATATCCACTAACAGTTTACACAAAGGGCAGCTGCCCGTTTGCCCTACTCTAGTTACAGCTTTGCTTGTTTTACAAGAGTCTTTTGTGATACAGTGTCAAATTGATTAATGAATTCAAATGGAGATGGAGAAGAAAAGAGATATATACTGCAGTATTTCTGTTAAATTATAATAGGAAAGGAGCACAATGATCAAAAAATAAATGTTTTTATTATAAAGTGACCTGCCGTATAGTAGTGACATCCCTGCATCACACTAAAAGGTTAGTTGGGGGGGTGCTGCTATAATGGAATTGTTTTTTTTTTTAGCTAAAGTTAAGGCTTCTTTATCCCAGAATGCACTCCATGTTCTCACGAAGTAATATTTTAGTTTCATTTCTTTCAAGGTATTTTTATACTAAGTATTACTAACTTAGAATGGGAGAACCCTGGACCTGGATTAATACTTTTTTTAGGAAATCTGGGAAATGTTCCAGTGCTTTTTCTCATTGATTCATGTTGGTTTGTATTCTTATCTGCCACTGGCAAAAAGTATTTTCTTTGAATGTGGGTTTCAATGCTGTTTCAATGAATGCGAGTTTCAAAGGCAGAGACATTTCAATACTAAGTATTTTCATTGTGAAACTGCATTGCTTTGTTTAGCAGATTGTTTATTAGTGTTTGTGCTGTAAAATGCAAAATAAAACTTTCACATGAAATCCAAATCATCACAGAAGTAAAGTGATATGCACATTACAGTGTTTATGGTAAATGGGGTGAAATAACCAAGTAATGGGACATTGGAATGGCTACAGGGGGAGACTTCATTTGACCATGATTTTGTGAGGGAGGAAGGGTGGCAAACTCAGAGAGCCCCAGCTGAACTATACCTCTCAACTGTCCAGATTTTGCAGAATGAATACATTTTTGCTTCTTATTTTTGGTTGGTTCCTCATAACATTAGTGGTTTTCTGGCAAATCATTTAGGAATGAAGTCACTAAATAATGACAGACAGCCTTCATAACTTTCAGAAAAATGCATGCTAAAGCAAGACCTTATTCTATCAATTGTCTAAGTTCATACAAGAGAATTTTTTACTACTGTTTGTATGTTCCCCCAATATATTTGGCCTTGTCCAGATTTCCTGCATTGAGGTTTAGAGATACTTGCAAATAAATCACTTTATAGAATTAAGAATATCCAAACCTCTCAACTGTCCCTGATTTTGGCTCAAAATGTTGCTCTCCCTTTAATAATCTCTCCACAAAATGACAATTTTGGAAGAAAACGTGGAGGGTTTACAATTATAAATAACTGTAATGCTCAGAGTTCTAGATTACTTTTATTTCAGAAATGCATGTAGATTCTTTTATTTTGTCAGCTGCTCAAATTAACAGTACTAATATTTAAAAAGTGTCCCTTATTTGACAGGTTCCCAGTTGTATTGTGTGGCAATTTTATATTTTTGCATGACATTTTTGGTCCATTTTTTTTCATAAAATTGTGGTTTCCTAGCAAATTACTGGCAAATCGTTAACAACTGAAGTTAGAAAATAATGACATTTGAGTTTCAGATTTCATACCCTTCAGAAACTTCATACTAATGTAAGACCTACTACTATTCTATTATCTTTCTAAATTTATAAGAGCAATATTTTAAAAATTGTCCTTATTTTTGGGCCATTGTCCCACTACTATGTATGGCTTTGTCCAGATTTCTTGCCCTGAGGTTGAGAGGTATGACAAATGTGTCAGTGCCATCACCGTCAGCCAGAGACATTTTAAATTGTGACATACTTGTTGCACCCCACTTCCCCATGTAGTAACTTTGCATGTGTCCAAGAAAGGCAAGGAGCAGTTATGCGGTATAAGTGTGCAGGGTATTTCCCCATCCAAGGTAGACACAAGTACGACAGTGGCTTTTCATCTTTTCTTGATTTTGCAGAAGGTTCTGGTTTTCTGTCATATTATTACATAGTTGATTTATGCTTCTTATTTAGAAAATGCATGCTGTTGCATTGCCCTGTTGCTCTGTGTTTAAGTATTAATGCTTTAATGACCATCATATAAGCTTGTCTGAGATTGTAAGATGCAAGTAAGCTTTAATAAACATATTGTTAAAGAATTACCAACAATGAAAGCCTTTTTGTTGTTGCCATGCAGAGAATATTTACATAACTAGATAACGTATAAGCCTTAGGTATTGAAATGCATATGACAAGTATTTGTAATAAAGTATTTTCGGGAGCTTATTACATTTGTTGGAGACTTACAGTAATCTTTGCAGGCTTTACCCATAAACTAAACAGAATTCCAACTGATCATGTGTGGACCATAACCTATGCAGTAATCCTTTAAGCAATTTATCTTGAGCTTGTTTCTTGTTTGCTGTTCATTTTTTACTTTGATCATGTTTTACCCATGAAACAAGTAGTTAGTTGTTAGGGAGCAGGTATTTTTTGGAGAAGAAACATTTTTACAAGTGGGGTTATCACAGAGATTGCTTCTTTCAGCATGTTACTTGGTACTTTTATAACTCTGAATATAAATTATAATTAGAACTGCAGTGCAAGGAGAAGTGTTTTTAGTTGAGTGCTGCTTGTTTTTTTTATATACTTGATTTTGAATGGCATTCCAGTAATGTATTTAAAAAGTAATTTATTTTTTCATGCCTCAACCTTTTTGTTTCCATCTAGACATTAAGTAAGCTGTCATGTAGCCAATACACTGAAATATTTTTTTTTCTTCTACACTTCATTTTGTCTTGATTGGACCCTTGTAATAATGGTTTGGCACCCAGGGCAGCGTATTTAATTAAAGTTCCAGTTGTTGTGGTTTTGAGCATAGCCCTGCCCCTTTCTAGTTGACCACACCCCTTCCCATTGGCCCCACTCATTCAGCTGTCTCCTGCAGCCCCCCTTTGATTTGAAGTCACCAGCCGCCACTGGAAGGTGGGTTATATAGCACATAAAATATTTATACTGTAAATCAACATCCATAGTATATGTGTATTTTCTGTTAATTTTCTCTTTTCTTTCTCTCTCTTCTTTATTTTCTCATTATTTATTTTAACTGCATATTGTTTCCCTTTCTAAATTCTCTCCTATTTACTATACTAATATAGTCTGTATATATTTAATAACTCACTATCTATACATAGATAAATGTTGTCTTTTCAGCTTTTCTCAGTTAGGGGTCGCCACAGCTAATGATTGGCAGTAGATTTGTATGGTGGCGAGTTGCCAGCCAGATGCCCAACCTTCAATGAAGGCACACCTATTTACGCATGTCTTTCGAATGCCACTCGACCGCGGGGAGGACATGCAGACTCCACACAGAAGGCAATCCAGCCGAGAATTGAACAGAAGAACCTCTTGCTGTGAGGCAACAACGCTACCGCAATAGTCTAAAATAATCTAGTTTTAAGGTAGACAAATTGGAATAGTGAACTTAATTAATTGTTATTACAATATGTATTAGATTAATGATAGTCACTGTTATGCTTATTGTGATTGGGGACATGTTCGTGATTAACTCTGAAATGTTCCATTCATGTACATATGTCCTTTGAATTATTTCCTTTTAGTATTAACAAATACATAAAGAGGTTCTCCGGTTCGATCCTCGGCTGGGGTGCCTTCTGTGCGGAGTCTGCATGTCCTCCCTGTGGTTGCGTGGGTTTCCTCCAGGTGCTCCGGTTTCCTCCCACATCCCAAAGACATGCTGCAGGTGGATTGGACACTCTAAATTGGCCCTAGGTGTGCGTGTGAGTGTGCCTTCTGTGGAAGGTTGGGCGCCGGGCTGGCAACTCGACACCGTAAAACTCCACTGCCATTCAATGTGCGGACAAGGTGATCCGCTGTGGAGACCCCTAACTGGGAAAAAGCCGAAAGAAGAAGAAGAAGTATTAACAAATACATTAAAAAAAAGGAGAGAAAAATGTACTGTTGGTTAAGAGAAGTGAAGCTTTCTTCACATTCTATTTGCATTGCCATAGCAACAGTAAACAATTGCTACAGTTTCTAAGGACACTGTGAGCCTGCAAAGTGCATTTAGCCTGACATATAACAAATAATAAGAAAAAGTAATGTTGTTTAGTTATTAAAATGAAAAACAACATAAGCAAGGTAAAATAAATACATAATACGACTATTTGTAAATATTTTATGATTTATCCTCATAGGATTACATATTCCTGGAAACACAACTGAAATGTTCCCAAACTACATGTGCACTTAAATGTAGCTGCTTGATTAAAAAATATTACTCAGTTTAACATGCTGATTTCACAAGCTGTCTGCACTGTAAAAGTTTCATTTTATATGTTACTTGAAATTGTCAGTCTCTATAGCATATGGAAAGATATATATTACTTTTTGCAACATGATATCTTTGCCGTTACCTCACACTCTGTACAAACTCACTTGGTAACTGATAGCTATTCATTTAAAATATCAGTTTAAATATTAAATGTGCCGTTGAAATGTTATTGACATTTTGACAAAATATAATCTGAACTGTACAATGAGTGACTTGAAAGAAGTGAAGTAATGCATAGATTTCAAAGACATTTCTTGACACTACAGTAAAAGTAAAAAATATATATTCACAAGAAAGTATTGAAATGTTTTAGTCTTCCAGTTAAAATAGCTTACTGTCAACATTTTGCGATATCAGAAAGTTTGAAGAGCTAGGAAATTACTTTTCTTTGTCTTTATAATGATTATTAGACAGTTGTTAGACTCTGCTTAGTTTAATGAATTGTGACATATGTTTATGAGGAACATGGACTCAGTTACTCACATTGGACTACACATTCCTGGAAACTCAACTGAAATGTCTCCAAATTACTTATGAATTTAAATGAACCTGTCTGATTAATAAGCATAACTTACTTTAACAACCTGAATCCATAAGCTATCTGCTCTATATATGCTACATTATATATGTCACTTGCATATGACTGGCTCTAAAGCACACGAAAAAATACATATTATTTTTGCAACATGCTATATTTGCACTACCCATACATTCTAAACTAACTCAATTGGCAACTGACAAGTTATTTATTTGAAACATCAGTCTAAATATTAATCGTACCCTTGAAATGTTGTTGCCGTTTTGACAAAACAAAACCTGAATTGAAAAAGGAATGATTTGAAGAAGTGAAGTATTGTACAGATTTCAAAGACAGCTATTGACACTACAATATAAGTAGAAAGGTATACATGCAAGGAAAATTGAAATGCTTTATACTTTTAGTTAAAATAACTTATTGTTAACTTTTTGCTTTATCAGAAAATATAAAGAGCTAGGAAATTATTTCTAATTTGTCTTTATAATGTTTACTAAAGTGATGTTAGTCACTGACTTGTTTAATGGATTGTGAGTCATGTACAAGATGGACTACTGAATGTTATTTCTGTTTACCTATGTTTGCTGAATTTCTTTTATTAGTACTGATTTAAAACAAGGGAAAGAAAGGGAAGGGAAATCTCTGTTTTTGGTCAAGGGAGGAGAGGCTTAAGAGTATTCTAACTGCCCCGAGAACTCTCTAAGATGTTCTAAATACTATTTGATTAATACTTACCTAAGGTAAGTCTTGATTACCATATAGGTACCTTCTCATTCATTCTAGACCTGATGTGATTACCCATACTAGAAGCAGGAGGTGCCCTATGCAGGATGGGAATTGTCAGGGTGATCATAGTTCATTCTTAGACTCTGCTTTGTAAATCTATAAATATGTGAAAGCACTGGACACTAGAACGTAGGGCGCCTCTACTCAGAATCAGGATACCACTGATAAGCCATGTCTTTTCATAAGTGTAAGTTGAAGTTGGTGAGCTGAAAATTGGGAAAGTAAAGGAAGACAGTACACCTACAGAAAATTCATATTTCATTGGTAATCACTCATTGTCTCCTGTAGAGTCCTTTTAGTCAAATTATTTTAGTAATAATCTATTTGTTGTTGGCTTATTTAGTGTATGCTCCTCTGTTTCATTTAATTTATCCAAAATGACATATCTGACATATTTGGGATCTCTTAAGGGTAACTAAATATTGGATATTTTCTAAGTCAACTTAATAATTGTTTACACTACTAACATTCCATCCTGATATATAAAATACTATAGAATGATAATAGAATAATATAGAATTTCATATCTCTTTTAAGAAAATTCTCCATATAATAATTTAACATATGGAGTTCAGTTGATATTGTTGGTTAAAGTTATGAGTGATAATCCAATAGATCTATCTTTATCTATTGGATTAGGAATTACTTGTATTTGATACTTTAGAATTAATGTTTTATAGAAGTAATTTTTTAAAGCCTGACCAGAATTTTACCCTACTTGTATTTAAAGAAGAAAGAACATTAATTTACACTCCCAAGATTACACACATAAAAATAACATTCAATGTTATCAGATAATATGGTAGAACTAAATAATCAAAATAAAAAAAAGAAAAAAAGTTTCTTCCAACAATAACTTGAAATGGATTTAACATTCTTATCATTAAATACTAATGGCTTAAATAATGCACATAAAAGATCAAACTTAGTAAAATATTTAAATTTAAATAAGGCACAATTAGTATTTTTCCAGAAAACGTATTTTAATACTAATGATAGCTTTATTTGGAACCCTAAGGACTATACAGTCTTAGCTCAATCCTCCTATAGAACAAAGACAAAAGGAGTATTAATTCTCTGGAAGAAAAACATAATCACTCCAAACGTTATTTATAAATATGAAGACAAAAAAGGTCTACTAGCATTTGTTATAATTAAGTTTAATAACAGAATATGGACCTTAGCTAATCTATATTGGTTCCCAGTAATTGGAGCAGGAATGGTTAAAAAACACCTAGATTTTATTTCCAACAATTATAAAGGAACTTATACTGGGAAGAGACTTTAATTGTACCTTAGAAGCTTCTGTAACCACCAAGAAGTTTTTTCGCATACCAACTATTTCAAAATCCTTAAAAAGATGGATTGATTCATTTAATCTAATAGATACAATTAAAGTAAAAGATGATAAATCCTTATTATTTTCCCATAAAGACCAAAGATTTGGAACACAAACCAGAACAGACAAAATATTCGTAGTTCAAGATTTACAAACAAAAATCCTCAACTTCTCAATAGTTCCATGCCCCTTCTCAGATCATGACTCTCTGATAATAAAGCTCCAAATAGAGTTTAAACCTTTAATCCTCTCAACTAGAACTCCATCATATATCAGAAAATTAAAGAATTCAGACCTTGGATGTTGTCAGAACTACAATTATTTCTTGAAATTAATAATACAACAGAAATCAGTAGAGTCATGGTTTGGGACACATTAAAAGCATATTTATTTGGTAAGACCCTTAGCTGGTACAAAAACAAAGTCAGAGAGTGGGAATCTGAATCATTAGACTTGAAAACCAGACTATTGATAGCAAAATCTAAAAAAAATCTGAATTGTCCAGAAGTCAAAAAAGAAATAGAGGGATTAAATAAAAAATATAATGAAATTTCAACAAACAAAACTTGTTTAGCCTTGGAAAAATTTAAAATAAACTCATTAGCCACCTCCCCCAGATATCGACATAACTTATCTACAAAATTAAAATACAATCTAAAGCAAATAACATTAGAAGTATATATCATGAAAAGAAAGGGGAAAAAAGTATCAGATATAAGAGACATCCTTGATGTATTTCGGTTCCATTATATGGAACACTTCAAAAAAGAAGATTTAGATACCAACCAAATAAACTTAGATACAAACCTTATCAATATAAAAAAAAATCCTGAAAACTTAAAACTAGACCTAAAAAAAACCTATATCCTACAAAGAAATTGTTGACAAGATAAAAGAAAGTAAATCTAACAAAGCTCCAGGGATAGAGGGTGTAATTATGGACATTTATAAACTCTTCCCTTCAACAGTAATCTCCCTTTTTCATTTTTCATAAAACTTTGCTAAACGTTGAGTCAAAAGCAAAAATACCACCCTCATGGAAATATTCTTTCATAATACCACTTCTAAAAGATAATAAACCATCAGACCTTTGCACCTCATACAGACCTATATCATTACTGAATAACGATTACAAAATATTCATGTCAATCCTAGCTAACAGAATGAAAATTCCACTTTCAAAGACAATAATGATCAAACTGGATTTTTATATAACAGGCACACACATGATCATATTAAAAGGATACTTACTCATAGATTATGTGAATAAAGAAGATAGAGAAACACTTGTAATCGGATTAGACATAGAAAAAGCTTTTGATTCCCTCAGCAGGGAATATCTATTTCAAACTTTAGCATTATTTGAATTTCCTCCTCCTTTCATCTTATTACTAAAAAACATATATATTAATAACTCAGCCGACATTAAATTAGGTCCTTTCACCTCAGAATCTATCCATATAATGAAAGGTACTAAACAAGGATGCCCCCTTTCGCCTATTTTATTTGCTTTGGCTATAGAAGTACTTCCAGATATAATACGCAATAATCCAAGAATAAAAGGAATAGAAGTCTATGACCAGTACATATCTAAAATAATGCTTTTTGATGATGATATTTTATTAACCCTATCAAATTCCAGATAATCATTAGGAGAGCTAGAAGTAATAGAGAAATTTTATAAGATTTCAGGTCTACACTTTAATAGATCAAAATCAAAATTTCTATTTTAAAATAAGAAAAAAGAACTACAAGTTACAGATAAATCCATCATAGGAAAACAAGAACTTACGCTAAATTATTTAGGAATAGTGTTATGCAAAAATATAAACAAAACAATATTAATAAATTATTAAAACATTATTGAAACAATAAATATATATATAGAAAAGTGGAACAAAATTAGATTAATTTTTGAAGATAGATTGCAATTAATAAAAATGGTCTTATTGCCAAAAATACTATATGTAGCATTAGCAATACCGTTAATTCCTGAAAGATGCATTCTTAAAGAAATAAACTCATGTTTAATAAAATTTTTATGGTATACCAAAAAAAATAGAGTAGCTCTAACTCATCACATTAGACCCTGGAAACAAGGAGGATTGAACTTCCCAGAAATAGAAACATATATAAAAGCATCTGTGCTTAAAACTACAGTAGACTGGATAAACCCAAATTATTTTGCCAGCTGGAAAGAATTAACAACGGCTATATTAACAAATGAATTTAATCTGTTAAAAAAAAAATTAATAGTAGACAAATCAAACAAACCCTGGTACGTACTATGCATAAGTATGCAATATAATATAATATAACAAGACCTTCTAAAACAACACTGATTAAGCATTACATCAATTCCTTTAGGAAACTTATCAATGCAAACATAGATCTAAAACTTTGGTTTGACCTCTTAACCCCATTTACCATCACTAAGAACTTTCATCACAAAATATTTAGGGAAACAATATCCTCCTGGGAAAAAAATGGATTCTTATGCTGGTTTCAATGTGTAAATAAATTAAATGTTTTAGATATACATATGATAAAAACTGCTTACAATATTCCAACACAGGACTGGTTAACCTTACAAAGCATTCTAATGTACACTCAAGATTTATGCAGATTAATTAATAATTCCTCATTTAAAGATATTCCAAATCTAATAAGTTTTCTGTATGAATTTATATATAATAGTTGTGAAAAGAAAAATTCCATTTCAAATCTATATAAAGAGTTAATAACATATAAAACAATTCCCAAACTATCATACTGGCTGTTCTTAACAAAAGGTCAGTCATTGCAGTTAACAGAAGAAATTAAAACTAACATCTTACTATCAGTTAATTACACCTCTAACATACAGTACTGGAAAATATTTAACTGGAAATACTTATATAGAGCATTTGTAACACCAGATATAATTAAAAAGATCAGTACTACTGCAAATGTTTTTTGCTGGAGGTGTGAAAAGTCAAATAAAGCAGACTGGATTCATATGTTTTATGAATGTAATAAAATTAAATCATATTGGAATTAAATCAATCATTTTTACAAGCTTTATTTAATTAATCCTTTACCTTAACTAAAGTATTGATTATACTAAATGTAAATGAAGGTACCCACCTGAATAAGACAAATATGTATTTGTTATGGACAATACTTGCTATATCTGGGAAATGCGTAACCAGAAGGTGGAATTCAAATACACCCACAACCTTGGAAGAATTCTACACTTTACTGAAGATAACTGCATCCATGGAAATAAAAATCAAAAAAACTACGAATCTATCCCAGGCCATTGGTAAATAATCATTGGAAGAAAGTTATATCTTTGTTGGACACTCTGCAATAATCAATATTGTATCTCTGATAACTGATCTGTTAATTCTATATTTAATAACATACAGTGTATATAATTGAAAGTCAGGCTATTGTAAATATTGTATATAATTGTTTAAAATGATATTTAAAAATATTATGTAAATGTTATTTTAATTGAAAATAAAAAAATATTTGAGGGGAAAAAAAGTCAGTATTGCATTTGAGGTCAATCCTGAGCACTGCAGCACTCTGTGTATGGCTTAACCTGTAGCAAACTGCGTGCAACATTGTAGCAAACAGTTTGCTACATTTTAAAAATTAAAAAAAAATGTCTTTTCTCCCCCTTAACTAAAACATGTATGCTTTTTTACTAAAATGTGAGGAAAGAGGGTAGGAGCAGCCACAGAAATGGGCCTGAATGGCTGATAGAGGAGGGTGTTGTGTAGCTGGCCCACTGGTTGGACTCACACTGAGGAAGGGTGCAAATCCGAATGCTTTGTGGTATTGAAATAAATAGTTAGCATTTCGCCCAGATTTTCCTGTTTATCTGGCTGGTGTGCTAGTAGAAGAAATATATATATATTTTTTTGCTATTCAATTGAAGAGCTGAGGGGTGCGACTCTTGACAGGCCTAGGGCACTGGTTGAGCCAGCTATGCTTCTGGTGATCTGTATAATTAAGCAGAGCCCAGAGGACATGTGTATTGCAATAGGCAGATGGGCATCTCTTTTTCTACTAGAACAAATACAAAGGGATAATTAGAGTTTTGAATTACAAACTGACCTTGTAAATGTGTATGTTTTCTACAATATATAATTACTATGAAGACAAACATTGGTAACAGTATTTCAAATAAACTGTGCATGCTTAACTAAGCAAAAAAAAAAAAAACAATTTATGCTACAAATTAAGAATGCACTCTAACAGAGTGTGTGCTAAAACAAGAACAATAACCATGCTGTGTGGTTTATGATCAATTATACAATAAAAGGTCATTAGTTTTCAAAAATGTGCACTATGATTTAGCATCCCATTCAGAGTGCTCGTTGTAGATCAATCGTATACCAGTAGAAAGACGTAAGTGCAGCTGCTGAAGTATTGTTGAGCAGCCAGACCTTCCATTGGGATATGATTGATAACTCCATCCATAACATATTTTATGAGGGACAAAACAAATACAAGAAAAACAGAGGACATTCTGCAAAGCTTTGGACATTTGAGAGATAAGCTTACCAGCAGTATGACTGGTCATACTATACAAATATACATATTACAAATGCACATATTAAGGTCATTCTGACTCTCCTTATATGGATTTTAGTGTGCAACTTGTTCAATTTTATTGGTTTCATATGACATCCCTCCACCATCATTTTAGATTTCCAAAAGTGAAAAGACAGGCCCTCATTAAATACACAAATGAATAGTGAATTTCTGTTTTTCTACTTAACAATGACCTTTATGAACATTCTGTTATTCTTTTATTACTGCTTGCTTATACTGGTTGCTTTCCATTAGGACATTTGACATGACTATCCCAGAGCCTTTTTACATTTTTTTTCTTCTGGTCTTTTTTCTTCAGCTCAGCACTACTTTTCTCAGTTTTTCTTTTCAGGTGATACTTGATTTTAGTGAGAAATTCATAATGTTGAGTGTGGAATATCATATTGAACACAACTTCAGAACTTTTAACTGGTCTGCAATACTGGGTGTTTCTCATTTTGTTACAGCATGAAGTAAACTTACAGTTTGTTATTTTAAGTAGGGGTGTAAGTAGCACAGCTCTCTGCATGGAACGTGTGGGGATTAGGCCCCCATATAAAAGCCATTTTGTAAATTATGATTAGTAATGTCTTCAAATGTACTTTTGTCGAAATTATTAGACTAAAACTGCGTTTGATCAAATTATTTTTAGAGAACTGATTATGTATTAATGCATATAGAAACCTGGTGTATATGCATTATGTATTAATTTGTGTATCCATTCGTCCATCCATCCATCCATCCACAACCCCTTTTTCCCATGTTTGCACATGGGGTTGGGGTGAATCTTCACAGTAAATTCAAACTCTCTTATTTTAAATTATGTGTTTTATCTTGCAAAGTCATTTTTCATCTTTTCTGTTCCTTCTTGTCCATCAGCAGTAGTTTATATATTTGTGTAATTATACTGGTCATTCAAAGGGTCACTACAGGGTTTGGATGAGACTCAACATTATCAGATGCACAATATCACCTGAAAAAGATTGTTTCTGCATGCAATGGTCAGTCAGTTCCAGCTGTGTTCTTTTCCAGAATATTTTACAATATCAGTTACCTGCAGTTCATAGGTTCATAGGTTCATAGGTTCATACTAGGCTATCTGCCCAAGGGCATTTATAAGCCTAGCCCATAGTTATGTGGCTTTCGCCACCCCTTTAGTTTGAATAAAAACTATGCCTATCATTTTTCTGTGCCTCTGTCAAGCAGTGACACTGAAGTAATCCCTGGGGTATATCTGCGATCTCCCATCCATTGGTCAAGATTCCTCTTGAACAAGGCCAGCGAGGTGCTCTGCCTCACATGTACCGGGATTTTGTTCCACAGCATAGGGAGTCGCTGGGTGATGAATCTGTCCCTCCAGCACGTTCTATTTATAACCGTGTCAAGGTTTAAGTCTCCCGCCTTGTGGTTCTGAGGGATCTAGATTTTGAGGTGAAGCATATTCATCAAATCTGGGTTTGACATGGCCTTATATGTCAGGCACAGGTCACCTCTGAGCAAGCGGTATGAGACTGAATAAAGCTGGAGTTCTTTCAGTCGGGCAGCATAAGACATATTTTTGAGACCCTTTATCCTTTTGGTGAGGAACTTTTGGGGCCTTTCAAGCTGCATCAGGTGTCTGGTCAGATACATTCGAACGGGCATTGTACTCAATCATAGGTCTAATGAGTGATGAGTACAGGGGACGATGACCTCCCTTGATCTAGATGTGAATCCCTTCATGATCAGGTGGGCGATATAGAAGGTTTTCCTAACTACTTTAGCAACATGAGTGTCAAACGAAAGACTACTGTCAACTTGGGTCCCCAGATCCCTGATGACTTTTTCTGTGCTCAGTGGATTGTCACCTATATGGTAGCTAGGGGTAACCTTGTTTTTCCCGAAGGGTATGACTATGCATTTTTTGGCGTTTAACTTCAGGCCATGGCTCTGGCACCAGTTATCCGTTTCTGTGAGGCCCTTCTGGAGAATATCTGTGTCAGATGTGTTTTCGACTATGGCGCCCAGTTTGCAGTCATCTGCAAACTTTGTCAGCCATAACCCTCCTGTGTTTGCTTGTACTTCAGAAAAGTAGATGCCGAACAAGAGTGGACCCAGGACTGAGCCCTGTGGGACACCACTTGTGACAGGCTTTGAGTCTGACATGGCTCCAGCAACTCTGACCCTGTGGGTTCTGTCGCTAGCCAGTTTGCAACCCATCTTGTGATGTATGGGTTTACATTCAAGCTGATGAGTTTTCGATGATACCTGAGTGGGGTATTGTGTCGAAGGCCTTTGCCAGGTCGAGGTAGGCTGTATGGACTGCCTTACCCTCATCAATGGCCTTGGTGACTGTCTCGAAAAAGTCAACCAAGTTTAAGAGGCAGGATCTGCCTTTGACAAAGCCAAACTGGGTTGGATCCAAAGTCTGCAAGTTCCCTATGTCTTTATTTATGAGTTCCATTATGATCCTCTCCATGGCTTTGCAGATAAGGCTTGTCAAGCTAATGGGGCAGTAATTTCCAGGGTCTGTGGAGGCACCGCCCTTATGAAGTGGGACCACAGTCGCTGTGCGCCACTCCTTGGGTACGTATCCTGAGGTGAGGCTAAGATTAAACAGCTGTCCTAACTGTGGGTTTAATTCCTCGTTGAGTTCATGAAGCACACAGCCGGGGACACCATCCGGTCCCATGGATGCTGTGTTTTTTGCCATAGTGAGGGCAGTTCTCACCTGGGCGTTGGAGATGTTTGGGGGGCTACAATCCTCTGGAATAGATATCTCTCCTTTTGGGGGAGGGGAAGTTTGCACTGAACCTGTCAGCCAGTATGTTAGCAATGTGTGTAGGTTCAGTAATTTTCACATCATTTTGAACTAATTCTGAGCATATCTGGGAGTTTCCTCCTAGGTTTCTAACATAGCTAAAGAAGGCCTTATGATTGTCTTTAGAGTCCTTGGTGATTTTTCTCTCAAAATTAGCCTTGGATGATTTTATGAGAGCTCTTAGTTTTTTACTTATAATGATCAAAGGTGTCTTACCTTTCAAGGATTTTGCTCTATCTTGTAGTAGCTTCCTCCTTTTGTTGTAGAGCTTGTTTATGGCTGGGGTCCACCAGACTGGACGCTTGCCTTTGGTACAGAGAGTCTTAGTTTTGTTTGGGATTGCCTGATCCATGCAGTCCTGTAGGTGCTGGTAGAAGGCATTTGTAAGTGATTCAGCGGTTTGAGTAATGTTTACCACTGGCTCAGGGGCCTTAAAGGAGACCACACTAGTTTTTAGAAGTGTGAAATCGGCTTTGAGAAGTTTTTCACTGTGGTCTTTTTGTTTCAGGTGGGGGCGGATGAGGACCTCCAGCGAGATTAGTTTATGATCTGATCTCACCAGTGAGGGGTATACTTCGGTGTTGAACATTTTGATCCCATGTTCGTGATGATGAGATCAAGTATGTTTTCACCTCTTGTGGGGATGGTGACTAGTTGTTCCATGGCATTTGAGTTTATGAACTCCAGGAATCTTTGGGTTAGAGTGTTCGGGCTTGAGTAGTGTTCCCAGTCTATATTAGGGTAGTTGAAGTCACCTAGTATGATGGTGTTTGGAGATACATTTATCCCTCCAATGTTTTCAGGAAGGCCATGTGAGGTTCCTGAGTTTGAGAGGGTGGCCTGTAACATGCTACAAATTGCAGAGCAGTCTTGCCTATGGTTAATTGCACCTGGATGGTCTCCGATGCATCGTGCGTTGCCACCAACCTTGAGGTGTGGGTGTCCTTTATGAATATGGACACCCCCCCTCCTATCTTGGTGGTGTCCGGGTTATGGGGCCGGAACATGATATGAGGTGAAACCTGTTAGTGCTGGGGTGCTCTCAGGAGCCTTGAACCAGGTTTCTGTCACAGCACAGACATCGATGTTCTCCATATTGAGAAGGGCCTCGAGTGCGTGCATCTTGAGATTGAGACTACTGGCATTGAGCAGCATTACCCTTAGTTTTTTTCCTTTTTGGTGTTCTAGGGTGGTAGGTTTAGAATTTGAGCCTTGCCTAAAAAGGCACTATGGGGTGGCAAGAGCCTTTGCCAATATCCGGAAGCCCAGGGTGACAGGTGCAAGCCGTCCCTTGAAGCAGCGTGGCTTGTCCAGCATGTCATCCCAGGCAGACAGACATTGGATCCTTTGAATGACACCAGAATTTAAGCCAGTTATTAAAGCTGATCATCTTATCACTGTATTGTGGCATCATTCTAGGTGAAGGTAGGATACTGCTCAAGGTCAGGGTCATACCTGCCTGGGCTACATAATCAGAGAGCTCCTTGACGTCCCTTTCATGTAGTCCAAGGAGGTGCGTCTCAGGTCGTTGACACCAGCGTGGACAATGACTGAGTCGCACTTGTACCTGCTGTTGAGAGACCTGAGTGCTTGCGTTATGTGGCGGATTCTAGCGCCCGACAGGCAGCTTACTGTGACCTTCTCCTTACTCAGTCTGGTGAGCGGACGTCAGTGTGCCTGACTATGGAATCACCAATGACAAGTGTGTCTGGCATTTTGTTTGGCCTTAAGGGCTGTGACTGTTTGACACTCTGACTGTGTGGTCTATGTGTTGCATGTGTTGGGTCGTGAGGTGGTAGTTGTTTGGGTGTCTGCTTTGGTGGCCTCTGCTGTTTTGGTAAATTTTTGACCAGAGCCTCCGAGTATGTCTTTGTGTGAGTATGTGTATGATTTGAAGTTGTGATGGTACCATGTGTGACTGGGTATGTATTGTGTGTGGTTTCCTTCTCCTCCTGTCTGGTCTTGCCAGTCCTATGTTGAGAGAGCTCAGCCTCCAGTTTGGCCGTATAGTTGCATCTCTCGCATGTATTTGTGTTTTGTGGGAGAAGGAGAGGATTGTCTGTGTACATGAGGCAATTGTAACATTGCCTCAATATTCCCAGGTTCACCAGTTATTATCTAAACAGCCCTCAACATACACACATCCCCTAGTTCCAGAATTATTTCAGTGCTCAGTTTTGACAAGTAAAATGACATTGCACCCTGTATCATTTTGATTCTGCACTCCTTTGTATACAACCACACTATTGGGTCCTCAAGTATTCCTCGTTTTAGTAATTCAAATGTACTAGCAATGTTACGTCTCTGTAATTGTTTGATATGTTAATGGCACCACAGTCCCATGTTATGCTCTTAACTAAAGCCAAATCACTGACAGATTGCAATTCAGTTTTACTCCTATCCAAAAGCACCATTCATAATATGGACTCTAATTATTGATGAAATCTACTTTGTGATAGTTAAGACAGCTCATAATAGCAGGGCCACTGTTACGCTACCCCAGTCTGTCAACCTGATCTATCATAAACTAAATATTACCAACAGCTCTTCTAAGCAATATTTCACTCAGTTGCTAAAATTTCATGGATATGACAACATACTGTCAAGAATACACCAGAATACTGAGATTCTTTGTAGAGCCAAGCATCACAACTCTCACAGACTTCATCAGACTAAAACCCAAATATAAGAAATCAGATGACTCATATAGAAAAGTGCTACTGCCATCACAAAAAAGTGAAATGGGAGTAAGATGCACATAGAAAATTACCAAATGTACATGAAGCATTACAATAAAATCCATGATAACATCCTTATTTTACATAGGAGCTCTAAAAGATTTTCATTAGTGCTTAGTGCTTCAGTTTCAGCAGACATTAAAAATATAAATAATCAATCCTAGTGAGCAAGATGCGTTCAGCATTGTCTGCCAACAGTATTCTTTGGACTCTAAAAGTGCTTCTAAATTCCCACTTCTCAAATCAACATCCACAGAGTCCAGGAAATAAAACAAATGTATTTTAAATCTAAGCAGTTTAAAGTATGTCTAAACAAAGCAGTGTTCATGTTCTTATTTTTTTAGTGTTTACATTTATTGATTGATTGATTGATTGATTGATTGATTGATTGATTGATTGATTGACTGATATTTGAGTACCTGGAAAGTCTGCCTGGGCAGGTGCCCATTTTCACTGTAGACCTAGAAAGAAAAGTATTAAAGTATTAACATTTTAAGAATATTTTTACGACCTTCAAAAATAATATGAAAACATCTACAGTTGTAGATTATAATACACTAATTATACCAAATTAGACATAATATAAAGGATTGGCTAAGAATAGATACAACTTATATTACAATGATTTAATATTTAGCGAAAGTTTAGCTAGTTTAGAGAAATTAAAGTTAAGTTAGTATAATACAAAAAGGAAATGCAGTATGAAGTGGGAGAAACAAAAGCAGGGTTATGGCATATTTAGACAGAGAATCAAGGGAGAAAGAAATTGATCGAAGTAAGGAAGTGAGGGAAGAAAGGGCAGAAAGGAAGTATAAGGTATGAACAGGTACTTGTTCATATTTAGGGATATAGTTTAAATTGTATTTTTTCATGACAGAAGGATGGAGGGCAGTAGATTTTTTTTTTTTTTGGTTGTGACATACAAAGCTGTGCTACTGTGTCAGTTAAAGCTTCCTGAGTAATTTTTTAAGACGTGCCAGGTTGTCAGATATGCATATGAGAATGGAGTCATCTGCATGTTGTTTATGAAGGCCAGTAGAGTAGATGTGATGAGGGTGTTAGAGAGAATGTTAAAGAGGAAGGGACCAACAATAGAGCCTTCTGGTACACCAGTAGTGATTGAGAGATATGGAGAGATGGTGGAGTGCCATTTTACTGACTGATACCCATTAAACAAACAGCTTTTGAACCATAGAAGGGTGGGCTGAGATAGCACTAGCGAGGACAACTGAAGTAGAGGTTTGCTGTGACAAACTGTGTTGTAGACTTTATAGAAGTCTAGAAATAAGGAGAAGACTAGTTTGCTGTTATCTCTAGCCTTATTGACAGTATCTATAAAAGATTTTAAAAGTGCACTTTTGATACTATGGGAAGGACAGAAGCCATGTTGTGTGAGGAATAGGAGTTTTTCCTGCATAAGATAGTTTAGCGCGTCTATATCACGTTATTGAAATCTTACTACATCAAATCACTAAAGGTCGACCTCTAGTGATCGATGTAGTAAAACATTGAATAACGCTTAAAAAAACAAAAAGCAAACATAAATAAAAACTAACCATGAGGCAGGGGCAAGCCCCTGCACCCCCCACACCCACCCTACTTAAATATTCCAACTTCGAGACCGCACTACATTGAGGTAAACAGAAATCTCCCCCTACGGAGATTTCCATTTACCTGCGCGATGTTCTGAGTTTTTGATGTTGTGGTGCCGTCAATATCAGCTTTGAAGTAGATCCAGTTTAGCAATTGTTTTTGTATACATTTTTAAGTATTTTGGAGAGGGGGTATAAGAATGTTAGGTCTACAGTTAGTGATGTATGTTGAATTTTCTCCTTTGTGTAGAGAGATTATGTGTGATTTTTTTCTCACAGAGAACATGGGATTCCTGGATTGACTTAATGTAAGGATTGAAACAGGATAGGCAATGCTGTTGGCTACCATTTTACAGTATTTACTTGGAATATCATCAGCTGAAATAGAGCATGAATTGTGTCCGTTTAACAGAGTTTTATATAAGGTGTGAGCACATGTTTAAAGGTGAAAGTAGATGTGGTGATGCATGGCTTTTGGGCAGGCTTGGGATGAGATGTTGGGAAATCCTTGGTTAGGGATGCTATACTCACCATTAAATAAGAGTTGAATTCTATTGCAGTTTTGAGTAACAAGTTATTGGGAGAGGGGCTGGAGCTGAATTTTTGGCTGGGATATAAGATTTGTTTAATGGCCCGGCCGACTAGAATTTGTTAGAGTTGTGTTTTCTGTTGTCCTGAATGTTGTTCTAATATATTTTTTGTCTTAATTTATTTGTTTTTCACTGCAGTTGCAGGGCATTCTGAAGTTAAAGATATTGTGATGTTTAATATTTTTGCCATTCTTTCCATGCTTTCTACTCCTTTTGGATAGCCAAATTGCATTATTTGTTTTTAGTCTCTTACATCTAGGAGGCACAGGGTTATTTAGGAAAGTTGTATTGAATTCATGTACAGCATCATCAAGGGGAGGATTTTTAGAATGTTCCAGTTAACAGATGTTATGGTAGTAATTAAACTTAGGCAAGTTGTGTGTTCTTCTGTTTAAGTGGATGTGTGAAATATCTGGTAATAGAGACTGAAAGATTGTCACTGAGAGAGTCTGACATTGTACCTGTGGTGGTGAATTTGCTAAGGTCTGATACTAAGATCTAGTCTAATAAGGACTTTGATGTCTTGCTATGAAATGTAGGACTATTAATTAATTGAGTGAAACCGTATAAATTCATGCTAGATGTAGAGGAGTTAAAGGTTATGTCCAACCAATTGAGATTGACGTCACTTAGTAATATTTGTTCTTGTGGAATTGTTATGGATATCCAACGTAGGATATCTTCCAGTGTAGCAGTATTGTCACCAGAAAGGATGTAAATGACAGTAATATATATTTGTTTATTTTCAGGAAAGTAATAAGAAGCTCTGCTGAACTGAATTTTGGTATTAGTTTGTTATAGGAAGAAATGTGGAAATTTCTGGAAAAATATTATAGCAATATTGCCACTTTTCCTCTTTATATGATGATTATGAATGATATTATAACCAGGGGTGTAATTTTGTATTCATTTATGCTGGGTTTAAGCTGAATTTTAGTTATAGTGAGGATATCAGGCTTGTGTTGGGTAATCCATCCATGAATTGTAGTTTTATTTCTTATGCTTCATATGCTCATTGATTCTAGCACTCATCTTCCTGGTAGTCCTCTTGATATAGAAATGAGACAGATGATACAATCTGCAGCATATACCACATTGTGTGTATTACCATTACAATACTGAGGGGATAGATAACTAATGTCAACGTTCACAGACCGGAAAAATGAGCAAATAGCAACAACCTACACTGATTCAATGTGTTGCAGCAAAATACTTTTCAATCTCAAACTACTTTCTACTGTTATGATCTCAGTTTTGCTATTTAAGTTGACACTATGTTTCTAAATTAAAAAAAATGTAATTTCACCAACCACTATAAGAGGAAGTGATGAGAGAACTTTCTGACAGGTTTTGAGCCAGGAGCTGCTAAGGAATTAATTGGAGACCTTCTTTATAGGTTGTGATCCGGGGCTATTCTTGAGAGGTTAATAGGGGAGGTCTCAAAATACACAACTAGAAGATCCAAATGGATGACTACTGTTAAGAAGGTGGTTGGTTAGATCCCAGTTATAAAAGACTTTTGTTGAATTACTATCTAAATTTTAAATGTGTCTTGAAAATGAAGAAACTTAAGCATTGATGAAATTGTTTACATAAGTGTAATGAGGATTTTGTCATTGATTGTTGTCCTTTTCATATATATTTGCTAATTTTCTATCAGTTTCTCAACTAGTGGTCAATTTTTTTTGTGATGTCACATCAACATTTCTATTATTTATGGCTTTGTCATTGATGAAGCCTGTGAGAGCAGCAATGAAAGCACTTAATCAATTAAAGTTTTAGTGCTGTATTCTATACAGCACTAAAAACGTCCACAATTCTTCCTAAAAATTATTGATTTCAACAATTGGCTAAGTTTCTGGTGTCATTTTAAGGGGATCCAGTATCCGTCTGCCTGGAATCACATGACTGACAGACCTCGATGCTTTGCCAGAGATGGCCTGCATTTGTCACCCCTGGGCTTCCGGATACTGGACAAGGCTCTTGCCACCCATATAGTGCCTTTTTTAGGCCATGTTCCAAAGATGAAATCACCATCATAACAGCTGCAAACAAATGCAATCCGAGGGTCATGCTGCTCAATGCTAGAAGTCTAAATCTCAAAATGCACTCACTTGAAGCACTCCTTAAAATGGAGAACATCGACATTTGTGCTGTAACAGAGACCTGGTTCAAGGCAACATAAAGCACCTCTGTACTACCAGGCTATAACTCAATCCACACCTTCCTGCCCCAGAACTTGGACCGAAGCTCCAAAGGCGGTGGTGTTTCCATATTTATAAAGGATGTGCACATCTCCAGACTGGTAGCCCAACATAACACATCAGAGATACTTCAGGTGCAGCTAACATTGAGTAAGACAGAGATTCAGGTCATAGCCTGTTATAGGTCCCCAACCATGGCCCAAGACTTACACTCCACGTTCCTAAGCACCCTGGAGAATATTAGGGTCCAACCTAACACTCTCATATTGGGCGACTTCAACTACTCTCCCATTAACTGGGAAAACTACTAATGTACCAATACACTTGCCCAACATTTCCTGGAATTCATTAATTCCAGTGCCTTGGACCAGCTCGTTCTTACCCCCACTAGAGGTAGCAACATCCTTGACCTGGTCATTACTAACATGGGTGACTGTTGCTCTATACCAAGAGTCAACTCCTTCCTGGTTAGATCCAACCACAAACTAATCACCTTGGAAATCCACATCCCTCCCACTACCCTGCAAAGGAAACCACCATGAAAAACTTCTCCAAAGCTAACTTTGGCCTTCTAAAAACAGAGGTGGCTAACTTGATTGCACCCATGCAATTGGAGAACTGCTGTATGACTGCTGAATCATACACTAATGCCCTGTACGAACATGTACACAAATGCATGGATAATGCCATACCCAATAGAACCAAGACCCTCTCCTCTAAAGAAAGAAAGCCAATCTGGTGATCGCCTGCCATAAACAAACTCTAAAACAGAAGGAGGAAACTGATGCAAAGTAAGGTGAAGTCCCAAGACTGGAAAAACTCCCTTATCAGCCTCAACAAAAAGTTGAGATCCCTCATCAAATCCTCTAAAGCTAGCTATGAAAACAGAATTGCAGCAGATAGTAAGGACAACCACAAGGCCTTCTATAGTTATGTAAAGAATCTCCATGGCAATACCCAGATTTTCTCGGAGCTGCTGCACAATGGCACCTCCTATAATGAGCCAACAGATATTGCTAATATATTGGCCGACAGATTCAGTGCCAACTTTACCCCCCAAAGGACCAATCACAATACCAGCAGATTGCCAGGCACCCAGTATTACTGCTGCACAGGTTAAAACAGCACTGTGCAAGTCAAGAATACAGCTTCTGTGAGACCTGACAATATCCCTGGCTGTGTTCTACATGAACTACAGAGTGAACTGGCACCTCATCTGTGTGCCCTGTTCAATCACAGCCTCACCTCAGGCTTTGCCCCTACCAAATGGTGCAGTGCTACAGTCATCCCTCTCCACAAAGGAGGAGTGATTACAGACCCTGGGAACTATCACCCCATTAGCCTGACAAGTCTGATATGCAAAGCTATGGAATGCATCATCATGGACCTAATAAACAAGAATATAGGGAGTCTCCAAACTCTGGAGCCCACATAGTTTGGTTTCGTGAAGGGTAGATCATGCCTGCTCAACTTGGTCGACTTCTTTGAGTCAGTCACCAGAGCTGTGGATGAAGACAAGTTGGTTCATACAGCCTACCTTGATCTGGCCAAGGCCTTTGATACCATTCATAGAAAAACTCACTAAGCTAGGCATCAACCCCTATATCACTAGGTGGGTTGCAAACTGGCTCACAGATAGAACCCACAGTGTGAAAGCAGCTGACTCCAAGTCAGACTGCTGACCAGTCATGAGTGGAGTCTCACAGGGCTTGGTCCTGGGTCCCCTCCTATTTAGTATCTACTTCTCTGAAGTCAAGGCCAACATGAATGGACTCTGGCTGACAAAGTTCACAGAAAATTGCATGTTGGGAGCCATAATTAACTCCCCAATGATGTTGACATCCTAAAGAAAGGCCAGACTGAGACCAACGACTGGTGTCAGAACCATGGCCTTAAGCTCAATGCCAAAAAATATGTCATCATCCCCTTTGGGAAAAACCCAGTTCCCATGAATTACCACATTGATGGTAGTCCACTGAACACAGAAGGCATCATAAGAGATCTGGGAACACAGGTTGCAAGCAACCTCTCTTTTGACCACCACATTGCCACTGTGGTCAGAAAGTCCTTCTATATGGCACATCTCATTACTAAGGGTTTTGCATCCAGGAAGAAAGAGGTCATTGTCTCCGTCTCCTCTTCCCTCATTAGGCCAATCATCAAGTACAATGCCCCATTTGGAATGTACCTCACTAGACACCTGCAACAACTGGAGAGGCCACAAAACTACCTCACAAAGAGGATCCTAGGCCTTAAACACTTGTCCTATATGGACAGTCTCAAAAAACTCCAACTATTCTCTGTCTGATATCGCCTACTTAGAGGTGATCTCTGCTTGACTTATAAAGCCATGTCTGTCCCAGCTCTGTTAGAAATGCTGCATCTAAAGAAATCCCAGTCCCTCCACACTACATGCTCCAGAGACCTCAACCTCATTATCACAATCAACAGAACAAGCTGGAGGGACAGGTTCATAACCCAGAGACTGCCCAGGCTATGTAATAGACTTCCCATACCTGTCAAGTGGAGTACCTCACTGGCCACTTCAAGAGAAATCTTGATGAGTGGATGGGAAATAGAAAATTCACTCTGGGGATCACTTCAGTGGCTCTACTCGACAGATGCACTGGGAACTAAGGTCAGGTGGCACGATGCCAGGGTAATCCTATGGGCTATGAACCTATGAACCTATACCTACCAGCAGCACCTGTTTTATTCATTTAGTCAATAAGCATTCTGGAAAAAAGCCATTAAAAATCATACAACTATAAACTACACTGAATATGCAGGAGCTTTTCTTAATTTAAATTTTCTTGCAGACTACACAACTAAAATTTACACATAATCCTAATAACTTCTTTCCACTTTGTGGTTCTCTTCCTCTTTTCCACCAACCTATCTACAGTTGACACACATCCCCTAGCTTAAAATCCTAGAATTTCTACTTACCATTTGTCTTTTCTTTCTACCTTGATGTATATTTAAGTCTATCTTATTTTTTCATGTGTGTATCAATTCTATTTATAGTAGCACTCTGCAAAGTCACTATCATACTTTATTCTAGTTTACATCACCCTGATACCTATCACAATCAAAATGTTCTGTTTTATCTATCAGTTTCAACTACAGTCTAATTCTTCTTTTCTATGCTTCCCTGTGTTAGGTTTCAAGCACAATATAGCTACATGAATATATTTAGCTTTTTTGCTTCCCAGTTACCATTTGTCTTTCCCTTATCCATTACCTTACATTACTTTATCTAAGCTCTTTACTGTCTCATTCCATATACTACCTAGCCACCTTTCTTACCTTGCCATCCATGACTGCCGTGGCTTCCAGAGTGATATTATATACCTGATTAACATATTTTATTCTCATGGATAGTTTATGTCAATACTGTAGAGTCCAATAATGCTGTTTAACTGATATTGTTGTTATGCTCATTAGTCACGGCTATACAGAAAAATTTAAAATGTACCACTTTGGTTGCACTTTAACTTCTTAACACCAGTTTTTCTTCCCAATACACACTTCACCAACCTCACTGACCTGTCACTCCACCTTACTGCCACAAAACTTAACAAAGAAAACATGTTTACAGGTACTGGGGCTCTAATTTCTAAATATACTACTTTAGATGTTGCACAAACTCAGAGAAAGAGAAAACAATTGTTTTCCTTTTCTCCAGGTTGATGTGAGCATAGAGGTAGAGTATTTACAGATTAGGGTTGTAGCAATAGTACCTTCCCATAATAGGGGTGCAAGGGGATGCAGTTCAGGAGTCAGTTGACTGTTATTTACATAACATCACATTACAATGGCAAAACTACATCAATGTCACACTTCAATGAGAGTGGGTAATAGTGGGGGCAAGAGGTTTGCACTTATCCCCTCTCTTGTACAGTCTCAGAGTATATTTAGAGATGCTTGTGTGTGAGAGATACAGGGGTCTTGTCCCCTACAAAAACATATGCTGTCTTTGTGCTTTACTTTATGTTATTCCATTATAATGATTTACAATAAGGTTTATGTTGTTTACACTTTAGTCCACTCTTGTGCAGTCTTTGACTTAGTATAGTGGGGGTGCAGTGGGAGCTTGCCTCCTATAAAAATGCTTGGTGATAGACTGTAAGTGCTGTACACAATCTCAATGTAAATGCATCCCAGTGATTTAGTATAGTCCCTGTCTTGAGGAAAACATGATTGGGGGACTGTCTATTTCAATCCATCTTGGTAAGGCATATGAGGCAGCAGGACTGTAATCTGTTTTACATGGTCACAGGACAGTGTGATGCCCACCACTGCCACCAATATGTGATGTGTGGCAGTCCCACTACTGTCAACCAATATGTGATGTCCCCACACTGGGCCAGTAATAAAGGACCCTGAATACTCCCCACTGACACTGGAGAGAAACATTCACTTGGAATAGAAATGGATCCCTTCAGTATTTACAGATGCAGACCTCTCTGCATCAAACACAATTTCCATTGAGAGCACAAAGGGCACACACTCAGCCTGGGGTCTGGGTGTCTCTATCTGTCTCCCTCCAGGTCATCAGTAAGGCTCCCCACTGGCACTGTAAAACCAGTGCTTTGTGTCCCTGTCCCAAGTAGCTGACATGCACACTCTTTGAGATTTGATTTACACACACACACACACACACACACACACACACACACACACACACACACACACACACACACACACACACACACACACACCTGGGAAAGGCTGGCACAGATTACCCACTCTATAAACTTTGCCCAGACAATAAGGTAGATTCACTGCCATAGTCAGTTACTATAAAGCTCTTAAAAGGGTACAGTTATACTGACTGAAATTAATAATAATACAAATGGTAGTTTGACCAGCAGCAAGACTTTCAGGAGTGGCCCACAGTGTCACCAAATTAATGTAAGTACTCTCAATGGTTAAATACTTTCTAAAAGGACCAGTCACAATAAAAGTTTTAAATATATTTAATAATAAATAATAAAATAACAAGAAAATACTAAATATATATTTACAGTAAACCACAGAGTTCATATCACAGGAAGTATTGAACATAACATTGCTGGATAAACTCAGACAAATAAAGAAAAACAATATCTAAACTAAGATTCTCTATATTTTCCTGACTGAATCTAGGAGAATTAATATTCCCTACGTACTTAGCAGAGCAAGGCAGCTGATTTGGTAAATGGCCCTTCTTCTTGTCAGGCCCAAGACAGAATACAGAATACTCAGAGATTACTCCCTATAAAATATAATATCCAAGATGGCTTGCAGAATGACTTCATCTAGTCACATTACTCTAGGTTCTCACAGTATCCCCTTTTGAGGTGTGAGACAGGACTTTAGCAGACTGTTACTGTACACATTTGGAGCATTTATGGCAGTGCCTCTGAGCCAGAAACATTTACAACCAGTGAATTTCCTTCCATACAGATAAGGCTGAAGTTTCTGCAGTGCCCATACTATGGCTAGACATTTGTGCGCTATGCTGCATAACATTCCTCCCTGGGTTGGAGTCTACAGCTGAGATATACCACTGGGTGCTCTTCTCCCTCTAGGAATCCTGGCTAAGTATGGACCCCACCCCATGATTTGAAACATCCACCTGCACAACACATTCTTTGCTGTAATCTGGACTAGCTAATACAGGGGGTCCTCCCAAAGCTCTTTTAAGCTTCTGGAATGTCTGCTCACATGCTGGGATCCACCCTACTTTATCTGGCCTGTTTTTCCTTGTCAGGTCTGTGAGGGGAGCAACTATTGTACTATAATTGGGAACAAGCTTTCTATAGTACCTGGCTGTCCCCAAGAATGCCCTCACCTGTTTTTAGTAACAGGGGCATGCTATGACTGAATGGCTTCCACTTTGGCAGGTTCTTGCCTGATCTTACCACTCCTCACACTATGTCCCAGGCAGGAGACTTCTGCCATACCCACCTGATACTTACTGGGCTTAATGGTCAACCCTGCCCTTTGCAGTCTGTCCAGCACCTCCCAGACATGCAGAAGGTGGTCTTGCCAGGAATGACTGTAGATGGCAATATCATCCAGGTAAGCAAGGTCATAATCTCCTGCTGCTGCTAGGATATGATCTGCAAGCCTTTGATAGGTTGCTGGTGCATTTTTCATCCCAAAGGGAATCTTTGTGAACTCATGTAATCTGAAAGGGGTCACAAAGGCTGACCTGTCTCTAGCCATGGGAGTTAAGGACATCTCTCAGTAGCACTTGGTCAGATCAATAGTGGTCAGACACTTAGCCTCACCTAGCTGCTTTAAGGCTTCATCTGTCCTAGGCATGAGATAAGCATCTGACTCTGTGTGACTATTTAGTCTTTTGTAGTCCACACAGAACCTGGTGCTGCCATCCTTCTTTTGAACCAGCACCGCTGGGAAGGCCCAAGGACTGCTGGACACCTGGATTACTCCCAGTTCCAATACCTTCTGTAGCTCCTACCTCAGAGTCTGTTTGACTCACTCAGGCATCCTGTAAGGAGCCTGCTTTATAGGTCTTGGGGATCTTGTATACACATGGTGCTGTAACAGGTGGGTGCATCCTGATTTTCCAGTAAACATGTCCCCAAACTTCTGTAACACTGCTCAGATTTCTCAAACCCGGTTAGGGGATAGCTGCTGGGTCATTGCTACCCCTTCAACTGAGGTGTCAGTCCATGCCTCACTGAGGAGATCAATCACTAGATCCCCCTCAGACTCCTCCTGTCACCCACTGCAAATACTCAGCACAAGGGCCTGTCTATCGTGGTAAGGTTTAATCATGTTAACGTGGTACAGTTTGTGCCCCTGTCTCCTGCCTAGCAGTTTTACCATGTAGTTACCATCATTGACCTTCCTTACCACTTTGAAGAGTCCCTCTCAAGCTGCCTGCAGCTTCTTGTATCTGATAGGAATGAGCACCATCACTTGCTGTCCCACAGCATGCCCTCTGACTTGAGCATTCCTGTCATGCCAGACCTTTTTCTGCTGATGGCTCCTGCCAGTTTCTTATGGGCCAAGCCCACAAGCTCCCTAAGCCTTGTCCTGAGGTTTAGGACATATGCCACAACAGACTCCTTGTGGGATTCACACTCACCCTCCCACTCATCATGAATCAAATCTAAAGGGCCCCTCACCCTATGCCTATACAGCAACTCAAAGGGTGAAATACATGTGGATTTTTGGGGTACCTCTCTGTATGCAAACAGCAGATGGGAAAACATTTGTCCTATTTTCTCTTGAACTGGTCTGCAAATACCCATAGCATGATCTTTAGTGTAGAGTTTAACCTCTCCACAAGACCATTAGTCTAGGTGTGGTAGGGGTGGCCTTTACTTGTTTCACCCCACAGTGCTCCCACAGCCAAGCCAGCAGGTCTGACATGAGAATTGCACTTCTGTCAGTCAATAATTCTTTTGGGAACCTACTCTGTTAAAAATGTCTAGCAATGCATTTGCCACCTTCTCTGCCTCAGAGGACAGAGCCATTGCTTCAGGCTATCTAGTAGCATATTCTACTACCACCAGGATATACTTCTTCCCTGTGGAACTTAGGGTACTCAGAGGTCCCACATTATCCATAGATGCCCTCTGAAATGGCTCCTCAGTCACAGGCAAAGGCATCAAAGGAGCTTTGACCTTGTCTCCTGCCTTGCCTACCTTTTAGCACTGGTCGCAGGTCCTGAAGTACCCTGTTGCATCTCTTGCCATCCCAGGCCAATAAAAGTTCTTCATAATATATTTCTTTGTAAACTTTATGCCCATATGACCTGCAAAAGAATGTCATGGGATATGGCTAGAAGTGCCAGATGGTAGGCTCTGGGCACTACCAACTGCTGTACTACCTCCCCTTCTAGCCCTCCCTCAGGGGTCCACTCTTTATACAGTAACCTTTTGTTCCTGTATACAGACTCCCCTTAAATCAGGTGCCTCCCTAGCTACCTCCCTCAAGCCTTGTAATGTAGGCTCTGAGAGCTGAGCCTGTCTTAACTCTATCTTTGTGACATTCCCAGCTGCCCTTCTAGAGGAACTCTGGTATATTCTGACAATGGTGCCTCACTATCAGCCTGGGTACTACCACTCACTTCTGCCCTTGCAGTCACTCTGTCCAAGGGAACATCGGTACCTACCAGCAACAGTGGCTCAACTTCAGGCTCACTGTCATGGGGTAGCTCCCTCTCTGAATTAGCCATATCACCAGTCCTGGCTTCAGGGACACCAGTCTGTCTGGGTCTTCCCCAGGCTACCAGACCCACATGCCTGTCTCCAAGCCTGACTGTATGTCACTGCATGCACACAAGGTACTGCATTCTCAAAAACATTCCTTATCAAGACATCTGCAGGGATATCCTCAAACACAGCTACTTGCTTGCTTCCTTTTCCACCCTCCCATTCAAGGTGATCCCTGGCTAAAGGCATTTGGAATGGGATCCCTTCTAAAGATCTGACTGGTTCAGCAATTATTCCTTGTCTCCTTTTTTGTTTTATAAGTTTTCTGTGTTTCTAGTGCTACTGGAGTGGACTGCCCAAGCAAGTACTGCTCCTCTTTAACTACTGCAGGCTTCACAATGGTTATATCAGAGGTTGTGTCTCTTTTGGCAGTGGCCTGTTTTCCATCCGTCAAGATAGGATACAAACTCTGGTGGTAGTTTGGTACCCCTGTTGTCTCCAGACAACTTCCCCTGTTACTAGCAGACTCTTCTGTGGTGGTTTAGGCTGCCCTTCATAGATTCCTTTATATCCATGTGCAGTACTGGGTATCCCCTTCTTGTGCAGTGATGCCCTACTTACTAAGTAGACATCCCCTTTCTTCCCCAGCTCATCTGCAGAGTTGCATTCCCTGTTTGCCAACCAGAATCTCATGTCCTCAGGCAAGTGCTAGGGGATTGTTCCCTCACCAAATGATTTGCCAACCTTTCATAAGTGGTAACTTGATACCCACTCACCCACCTATGAAAATAAGTACTTAACTCAGTGATAAAATCACACACACTTTCATCAGCCTTGCGTCTGTGCTCGTGAAGCTTTTTTCTGTAAGCTTCAGGTTATCTTAAAACATTCCAACAAACATTTTTAACTGTATCATAATTTAAGCAATCATTATCAGACAGTTTAGAAACAGCAGTTACAGCTTTACCATTGAGTAAGGGGGTCCGGAACCATACACAGCGCCCTTGGTCAACATTATACTGTTTACATACCCTTTCAAATATATGAATAAAACTATCAAAATTATTGGCCTCTGTAAATTTTGGAAGAAATTTACTGACCTTTATTGCTTCAGGGGTTTGGTTATTCCCTTCTCCATTACCTCCATGGCCCTGGTGAAGAGTCAGCATCTCCTTCTCATGTTGACACTGCTTCTCTTTTTCTTCACCTCCAAATGCCACAGTTTCTCATTTTCTTCATCCTCCAAATGCCACAATTTCTCATTTTCTTCAGCCTCTAAATGCATCAGTCTCTCTGATGATTGTAGTTCCAAATGTTTGGCCTCTGGTTCAAGTCCCTTTAACTCCGGACAGATTTTAAGTACTCTGAGGGAAAGTTGAACTGTCCTGTTTCTGATGCCAGACCGGTTGTTTTCCTGGTTGCTGGTCTGTGCTGCAGTTGGGATTAAGGCTGCAGTCATTTCCTCCTTAATCAGGTTGGCATGCACCAGTCCATTGGCTTGGCACATCTCAGTGAACTGGTTCCTTGTCAGCTTGCCATAATCCTATGCTGACATCCTTGCCTGCTCTCCCTGACTAACTAAGCTAACAAGAAGTAAATAAATAAAACTGTTCTGATATGAAATTCTGAATGTCTACTTTGTGGCTGCTGAGAGTACACCTTTTTAGTGACAACTGCTTTCAGGCTATAAGAGTTCAATTAATATCCCACCACTGCTCACCAAAATGTGATGCCCACCACTGTCACCAATATCTGATGTGTGATGCTCCAACCACTGCCAACCAATATGTGATGTCCCCACATTGGGCCAGTAATCAAGGAGCCTGAACACTCACCAATAACACTAGATAGGGACATTCACTTGGAATACAAATAGATACCCTCAGCATTTCCAAATGCAGACCTCTCTGCATCAAGCACAATTTCCCTTGGGAGCACACAGGGCACAAACTCAGCCCGGGGTCTGGGTTTCTCTATCTGTCTCCTTCCAAGTCCCCAATAAGCCTCCCCACTTATACTGTGAAACCAGTGCTTTGTGTCCTTGCCCCAAGTAGCTCACACACACACACACACACACACACACACACACACACACACACACACACTCTTTGAGATTTGATTTTCACATACATACACACACCTGGGAAAGACTAGCACAGATTACCCACACTACTAACTTTGCCGAGACTATAAGGTAGATTCACTGCCACCAGTCAGTTACTATAAGGCTCTTAAAATGGTATCCAAATATACTGAGTGAAATTAATATTAATAAAATGGTAGTTTGACTAGCAGCAATACTTTCAGGAGTGGCCCACATACTGTTACCAAATAAATATAAGCACTCTCAGAAGTTATGTACTTTCTAAAAGGACCAGCCACAATAAAAGTTTTAAATATATTCAATAATAAATAATAAAAGAGCGAGAAAATACTAAATATATATTTACACTGAACCACAGAGTTCAATTTGCAGGAAATATTGAAAATAACATTGATGGACAGACTCAGACAAATAAAGAAAAACAATATCTAAACTAAGCTTCACTATATTTCCTGATTGAATCTAGGAGAATTAATATTACCTACTTACTTAATAGAGCAAGGCAGATGATGTGCTGAATGGTACTTCATGTTGTCAGGCTCAAGACAGAATACAGAATATTCAGACATTACTCCCTGTAAAACATAATATCCAAGATGGCTTGCAGAATGACCTCATCTGGTCACATGACTCTAAGTTCTCATAGTATCTCCTTTTGAAGTTTGAGACAGGACTTTAGCAGACTGCTGCAATACACATTTAGAGCTTTTATGGCAGTGCCTAGGAGCCAGAAACATTTACAACACTTCCCCCCTTCTTTAGAAAAGCTAACAGATAATGGCTGTTCCCAGACCTACCATTTCTGGTCCCATTTAGCACTGTGGGGCACCATGTTAATAGCTCCTTTACATTTCCCTTATTTTTCTTAAAGTAAGCTAGCTTGTTAACCCCTGCTCTTCCAGTGTTCTCATTTACAGTATATACATTTAATCAGTTACAACTTGCATGTATATTTCCTTCCTGTCCAGCAGGATCCACTGTTGATACATATTTCAACACTAGTAACTTTACAAATACATTTTGATATTCAAATGCCATACAGTTCTAATACATTTGTGACATAAGCATTTGTGCAAATCAGTTTGATATTCAAATGCCATACAGTTCTAATACATTTGTAACACAAGCATCTTGTATACATCAGTCTGATATTCAAAGGATATCATTCTTTACAAAACTCCAGCTAGCTATGCTGGCACTAGCCCATATCATCACAGACAGTGTTGTGGTCAATCAGTGAAAGCAGATCCATTAATTTCATACTGATACATGTTATTACTTCTTGCCTGTTGGAGTTTTTCTCCCTTCTCCTCAGGCTCTCAGTGAAAATGAGCCTTGCCTGATGAATAACAAACTAAAACTACATAAAATAAAATCAAACAAGAAAGACATACTTTCCTTTCTGGATATACAGCACTGTTACTTATATCTAGCAAACACTATTGATTAGAGTGATGAAATCTGCTATATCCTACTAGTGATCATATTTTCCCCAGGAGGACTACATTTACTACTGTTTTCTGTGTTCTGAAGTCCAGGCAGTATTCTCCACTTTTGATATCCTGTAGTACTTACCAATACCATCTATGTGTTGCATTTAACAGAGTAAAAGGCTTTATATCTTACACTGCCATATATGAACTAGGTGAAGCCAGTCACATGAAAATATCATGCTTCTGTCCTTGGAATAGATAATACGATCACACCACCTTGTCATATAGTGAATGATGCCTACAGTGTCAGATACAAAATCCTGTCATGTATCCATGTCATGACTTTTGGTGTGGTGATGGCTGTATAAGCTATCACTAAACTATTACTGAGCAAAAGAGTAGTGGCAACTTCAGCAATGAAAAGGCACCATCACATATGTCATAATCTTTATTACTGGATTTCCTTGCAAAACCACTAATAAAAACAAACAAATAACAACTACTCCCCTCCACTACCACACACACACACACACACACACACACACACACACACACACACACACACACACACACACACACACACACACACACAAGATTGTATGTGTACTATATTTTACTAACAGTAATGTATTATAGCAACAATCTTAGGTCCATAATACAAGATGAATGAAATAGAAGACAGGCATTCTTAAGGTGTGTGCCATCACTAACCACTATGAAAAAGCAGCAGGACTCTGTGGCATTGAGGGAAAAGCCCTGACTGTGACTCCAATAATGTGAATACAAATAGTGGCTGAGACACTGGAAGAGATGGGGGGAGAATGAGTAGCCACAATCAGCTTTCCCATCCTGATGGATGAGGCTGTGATAGCTTCAGTTGGAGAGTCACTCATATGCTACAGAGGGTTGTATGGCATCAAAATGACCATGGCAATCCCATTAAGACCTGTGTATAATAGCCAGTAAGTAATGGGAGTGTTTAGGATGCACTGCAGTGAGCCAGCAGGGGTAGGGTTTGAGCATTAGCAGGAGCACTCTTACTGCTAGGATGCTGGCGAATGCTCAAACCACCTCCATAGCTTCCTGGACAATTGTTCCTCTGGTCATTTCTTGGCTCTGTGCAGGGGATATACAGTATGGTGGAAAAAAAGAGGCTCAAGACTTGTAGGGGGAGGTCTTATGGTCAGGAGACATGGAAGCAAAAAGCACATTTAAAAAACAAAAAATAGCAATACCAGTTCTGAACCATCTTTGCGAAACAGGGACCTATCAGGTGTACCATTTTTTAATGCTATATATTTTTTGTCTTTCTCAGCCTTTCTAGCCATAGCTTCCTTTGTACCACTTTTCATACATGAGACTATTTCAAAGGCAATTATCTCTGTCTCCAGTATCTGGAGTCATTTTTAAGATGCTGTTGGATTCATAGATCCCCTCTCTTACTCTATTCTGCATACCAAAGGCAGCATATATGGCTGAGGGACATGAACAAACCTGCTTATCTTTTGTTTCACGCTTAGTATGTCCTTAACAGGAAGGGTATAGCATGCAGGATAAATCACTGGCTTACTGAGTAACCAGTGGAAAAAAGCACAGAAGGCACTGGCAATCTGGGAGTTAATTTTAGTCACTGATAATTCAAAGGTTAATTTTACAACAATTGAAAAAATGAAGTACTTGCAATGATGCTGGAAGATAAGAATACTTTATAAGCAAGTAAACCTGTGGACTACAGAACTTTGTGGCTAACACATTATAGGTATGAATTCTCAGTATAAAAATAAAAAAATACATTTTAGCTATTTTAAACTGATGCAAGGCACTTGACTTCAGCATAATCTCATAGAATAATATTTTTAAATACAGAGCATCTCTGAAAAAAAAACTAAAAAAACAGGTTGTTACTTCATACACTTTACTAGTTCAACTATCACCATAAAAGTACCTGCTTAGCTAACAAACTGACATTAAACTTTGTTATACTGACACAAATAAGTCATTCATGGTTTCAAGACTACAAACTCTAAAAGATGAAATTGTTCTTGCCTAAACCACTTCCAGGGGGTGTCACTGCTCCATGCTACTGGATCATTGCTAGCAACTACACTAACTTTGACTTTGCATTTTTGACAGTCTTCAGCAATCTGGTAAAGCACTAGCAGCAAAAAGAGAAACAAAGTACACATTTTATTGTCATATTTACAGCAAAGAACTAGGCAGGAATATACACACACAGGTGATACAAATGACATAAGAAGATTCAGCAGATGAGCTCTGTTTGATGTGGGACAGAACCCTGACTGCGACTCAGGTGATAGAGGTTCAATCAGCAGCCCCCCAGCACTGAAGTAGATAGGAGGGGGTGGGGGGAAGAGGAGGAGAGAAGGAGCATGACATGCTTGCCTGTTCTGGTACAGAAGGAGGTGGGCATGCATTCAGCAATACATTGGAAGGTGTGATTTTTCCTAGTGTAGACCAGGGAAACCACCGCCAAATTTCCAGAGGGAGGAAGGGATAGGGATGGATGAATGAAATACTCCTTGTGGAGGTGAGGGGACACCCTTCACAGCTGGTACATTGCAGATCCCCAGTCTTGTGCTAAGCTGAGTACATGTGAACAGGTTAGGCTTTTTAAGCAGGAAAAACTGAGAACCAACCCTGATAGCTGTCTGACTAAAAAGAGTAAAAAAAATGGTCTGTCTGTCTTAGAGGGGCTGATGATCAACAGACAGAGGGGACAAAGTGTGCAAAAAAGCCTATACTATCACTCAGCTGCAGGTGCTATAAGACTGCAAATGTGTGGTTACTGAATAACATAGTTGCCATGTTCCAGCCTTATTGTGTCTCAGCAAGGGAACATGATACATAATAACAGGAGGCAGGTAGTGATAGCCATACTGTCATATGTTCTGCAGGATGTTATTCCTACCTCCTACAGCTGGAATTATTATAGTGCCTGCTCATTCCTTACCATTAAATATTGCTGTTCTCCAGTGCAGCACTTGATGTGTCAAACCACAATCTGCATAGTACATGGTCAATGGCAAGGAAACAGGCCTTTTGTTTTAAAGCCTCTGTCTTCTGGTTCATCTATACAGGCATAGTCACTCCATATTCAAATTTTCATAAATTGTTACAGGAATCTCCATAGTGCCCTTTATATGACACAATGATGTCATACCTACTATAACATAAAATGTATGACAGGTGAGCTGGACAACTGAAAACTCATTCTGGTAATCTAAGGAATGCCGCTAAATGATCTATACTCTTGATACTTTGAGACAAGGGCAGTACTGTGTACAGGACACACAGTGGCACTGCCTTTACATTCTGCAACTGTAACATCATGTGTAGTGCTATATGAAGTATGTAAGGTACACACATCATCCCTGCCTGTGCAACCTGCTATTGTAAAGGCACATACAGCACTGCAAACATGATGATGTGGTATGCTATGATCCACTATGTGCCACATTAGGCTACCACTAATAAAGCACTTAGTGCAGGAAAGGCTCGTGTGATAGTATAGCTATATACTATATCCAAAAATAGGATAACCAGCTAAACGGACTATACAGTAAAAATGGAACAGAAAAACAATAAACCAAAAAGACCAATCATCTCACAAAGTAATACGTTTATTCGATAAACTGCAGCAGTGCAAAGTTTTTGAATATAAGACTCTTTTTCAATGCAACAGTTTAAAACATCAGTGCAGCATTTATATAACAATTTAAAAATCACAACCAGCCTACCAATTGAAACTAATTAATTCAGTACAATGAAAACTCCAAAAAACAGTAAGCAAGTAAACGTTCGACTGCACACCAACAGCAAAAAGCAAATGCAAAAATAAAGAAACGGTCGTATGAAGTACGGCTTAACATCATAAATCACTTTATTACTAGTAATAAAGTGATTTATGAGTGTTAAGCCGTACTTCATATGACCATTTCTTTATTTTTGTAATTAATTAAGTAAAAAGTTAACCCTTTAATTACCAATAAAACCACATGACATAAAAAACGATATAAGAGCAATATAAAAATTCTCATAAAGCATTAAATAATAGAATGTTTTAACTTAACTCATTCCCTCCAGTAAAGCTCTTTTGAGCATGTACCTTTAACTCCCAGTGGGTGTAGCTAGAGCCTTTACAAAAATGAACTTATCACCTTACAGTTCTAGCAAATATTCATTGACAGAGGTAAAATATCAAAACAATTGTATTTGCCATTATGTATGCTCCAAGATAAAATCTTCTGATACCTTGTATGTAGCATGGTTTTGGAATTATTAATGCAAATATAAACAAGCAATATTTGATGCCTAGAGATGTCAGTTGGAGGTAACTGCAGATGTAGCTGGAGGCATCACTCGGATGTAATGAGTTAATTATAGGTTTAATACTATTCATCGTATTTAAACCAGGTGGCGTATCTGCCTTAAAATAATTTATCCATCTGTATTCCACTGCTTCTGTAACAGTAACAATATCCCCACCCCTATGATTCGCCTATCTTTTGTAGCACTCTAAACTTAAACAGATGTTCGTTTCCGTAACACTGAATGTGCTTATATAAAGCATTTGTGTCTAATCTTCTACATATGTGATGCTATTCTATCTTTTAACTTATTATTCATTTTACCTATATAAAAGGCTGAACATTTCCCACAATTAGCAAGGTAAATTACATTTTCAGTGTGACAAGTAGCAAATGTTTGGAAAACAAAATTTTTTTTAGAAATTGGGTGCATAAATTCTTCATCAATGTTTATATACTTAAAAAACTACAGTTGTAGCAGGGAATAGTCTGTTTCTTACTCACTATGTTTTGTTTTCATCTATTTATTTATTTATTTAAATTTGTTGACTGGGAGTGTCCGACTCGACGTAGGTCAATTTTCAGCGGAGGCCTGGGGAGAAAAGCTCCACAGTAAAATAAACAGACAGTAGTTGCATTGGATTACATAGCGATTAACAATTTAACATAGCAATTACTTACAACATAGTTACAGATGAAGAACACAGTACATCAGTAGACAACTAAAATCTTTATCTGTGAAGTATATAACAGTCATTAACAAATGTTACAATGAGAAGTTCCTGCTGTATAATAAGTACTAGGCTTATGAATATCTGAGCTTGCTATAATCAAGGTAGTTAGTGGAGTGGAAAGAAAGGTAGTGTTTGGATGGGGTAGATGATATTAGAGTGGGAGTTGCAAGGGCATAGCCAGCGTGTTTTTAGGTGCGCTTTTAGTAAAGTTTTGAAGTGGGTGCATGATGGTACGGACGTAATTGTGGGTGGGAGTGAGTTCCATAATTTGGCTATGGCGCAAGAGAATAGTGCTTCACTAGCAGAGTTATTGACTTTAGTGATCTGCAAGTGATTTTTGTTGCCTAATCTTAGTGGTCTGGTGGTGCGATAGGGTTGGAGTAGATTCTGGAGGGATGGGACATTTAGTGGATGGTTTACTAGTTTGTGGGCGAGTGAGAGTTGATACCACTGAAGGAGGTGAGGGAGTTCAAGCCAGCCAGTTCAGCAAGTGAGAGACAGTGGTGACTATGGTAGGATGCCCCTGTGGTGAATTTGGTGATTTTGTTGTAGCAGGTCTCTAGCTTGTTTAGATCGCATTGCCTTAGGTTGGTATATATTGGAGAGGCAAAAAGTAGGGTGGAGATAAGGTGGGAATTTGCTATTGAAATCTTTGCTGCTTTGGTGAGAAATTGCTTATTTCTGTATAACGCTCCTAGTTTTTTGTGGACTTTTTTTATGGTCATGGATATGTGAATGTCAAATTTTAGTTTATTGTCTATTTCCACTTCTAGTAATTTGGTGTGTTCAGTTGGGTATATAGTGGTGTTGTCTTTTGCTGTGATTTTAAAGTGAGAGTTGTTTTGAGTATGTTTGGTGGGTTGGAAGATGAGTAGTTTAGTTTTGTTTGGGTTGAGTATTAATTGGGCATTGGATAACCATGTTTCAACAGAGGAAAAGGCTTCCTGTGTGACTTTTTGCAGTTTGGGTAGGGACTGGGCTGAGCAGATGATGGTCGAGTCATCTGCGTATTGTATGAGTGTGCCATGTTTGGTGGCAGAGGCTAGATTATTGGTGTAAACAGAGAAGAGTAGGGAGTCCAAGGATGGATCCTTGGGGAACCCCTATGGAGACAGGTAGTTGGGGAGATATGTCATTCTGCCATACAACGGATTGTTGGCGGTCAGACAGGTAACTTTGAAACCAGTTGGTGACTGATTGTGAGAAGGATAGATTATTGAGGACACAGATAAGTTGTTTTTGTGGGACCATGTCAAATGTTTTAGATAGGTCTAGGAAAGTAGCAAAGGAGAGAGAGCCATTGTTTTTATGCTGAAGGATAGTGTTAGTAAAGGAGAGTAAGGCAGTGGTGGTGCTATGGTTTGGTTGGAAACCATGCTGAGTACTGGAAAGGAGGTTGTTAGTAAGGAGGTAGTCTGAGACTTGAGAGTGTATACATCTCTCTAGTATTTTGAAGAGTGGAGAGAGAATAGCTATGGGGCAGTAATTGGTTAGTTCTGCGGAGGGTCCGCCTTTGTGGAGGGGAATTATATGTGATACTTTCCACAGTGTGGGAACATAACTTTCTGACACAGATCGGTTAATCAAGATGGATACTGGGTAGGCCAGAGCATCAGCTGCGATTTGTAGGTATTCACTTGGGAGGTGTCTGCTGCTAATTTGGTGGGTTTAAGTTTAGTTAAGAGCTTTTTTATGTTGGAGGTAGGTACAGGAGAAAAAGAGAAGGCAGTGGGGAGATTACTAGTTGAAGGTGTGGGTTGGAGGGGGGTTGTGTTGTTTAGCTAGTGATAGTATGGTTTGGGTGAAGTGTGTGTTGAATGAGGTAGCAATATTTTCTGAGGAGTGAGGGATGTTAGGAGGAGGGGTACTGACTTTACCTGGATGGAGGATGGAGTTTATGGAGGACCAGAATTGTTTGGAGCTGTGTTGTGAGGAGTCTAGGGCAGACTGGTAGTATTGGAATTTGTCCTGTTTTATTAGCTTTTTGACTCTATTGCGTAGTTCTAGGAATTTCTGTCTAGCTGAGGGGGTTTTGGTTTTGTGCCAGTGCTCCCAGGCTTTATCCCTGTTTTTCATTTCTGACTTAGTGGTTTTCTGTAGCCATGGGGAGGGTTGCGCTTTGGTTCTGGAAAATCTTATGGGGGCATGGTAATTAAGGATGTTCAGGAAGGTAGTATTAAAAAATTCAACTGCGTCATCTAGACTGAGGTACTTTAGAGGATGCCAGTTACATTCTTTGAGGGATTAGATGAATGTGAGTGGGTTAAAGTTTAGTTTTTTACATATTTGATGGTAGATGACAGGTTTAGCTTGGTATAGGTATTTTTGAGTAGGAATGTTGGGGAGTGATCACTGAGGCTATCTGATAAGCAGCCTGTTATATATGACTGGGGGCTCTTACTGACTAGTATCCAATCCAGGGTAGTGTGCTTGCTGGAGTTTTTATTTATCCTGGTTGGTGACTGGACTAGTTGGGTGAAGCCATGAAGGTGTACATGATGGGTTGGATTGTTGCCAGAACAGGATTGCCAGTCAATATTGAAATCACCTAAGATGATAGTTTCTTGGGGGAGATGGTGGGTAGACCAGATGAGGAGGTTTTCTAGTGGAGGGATGTTTTGGCCAGGTGGGAAGTAGCATCCAATTATGTTGATGGTTTTGTTTTGGTTAATTTTGAGGTTGGTATATATTATTTCTTCATTGCCTATTTGTGGAGCTGATGATTTTAAGATCTGGATGTTTAGATGCTGTTTAAATATTATAGCTACACCACCTTCTTTTTTGTTTAGCTGGTCTACTCTTAGTATGCCGTAACCTGTAGGGAGTATTTGCTCACTGGTAATGTGAGGTTTTAGCCAGGTTTCTATTACACTTAAAATCCTTGTAACACAGCAATTGTTTAAGGTTTTTATCCTTTTTATATACAAAACATGCCCTTATAGATAAAAACATTAGAAGGAGCAGGTTTTCTCCCACTGTTAAAAAGCTGTGGAGTTGACTTGGTGATGGTGTGCCACTGTCCTCAGGCTGTGTTATAAATTTAACTGCTATGTTATCATCATCAACAGTCATTCTGCTGTTGACATCTTCCAGCTGTGCTGGTACAGTGGAACTACTTGTTTCTGCTGCAGACCCTATGAAAGAGTAATTGATGACAGTGCTTCTGAGATTTTGGAATACAGCAATGAATTTTGTCTAATGAGGAGTAGAGGAGACTTACCATGCACACTCAGACCACTTTCCTGATGGGCAGAAATAAAAGGTTCACCTGTTGCTAAAAACTGTCATGTGTTACATGTAACCATTTAACCTGTGCAGTAATTTTCAGTATGTGAATTTACAATGGGAGATGCAGTAACCTTTCTGACTGGATAACTGTGCTTTTCCTGCTAGATGGGTAATTGCCAGTGTTCATGCCTTTGGCGTCCTCATCAGTGCAGTAATCATCTCCCCATATGGACAGAAGGTATTCCTCACTGGCTGTTAAAGGGATAAGTGTAGGAGTACCCCATCAATACTGATATGGGCAACTGTGTTTTGCCTAGCCGTTGATCTGGCATGTCCCACGGTGTCATTGGTGCTTTTTTCCATTGAGTCAATAACTGGTTTCTCCCCCAACTACATTTATATTCAAAATCATTTGGTTCCACACCTTAGTACTATGAGCTTGTTCTGAGCCCCTCTTTTCCTATATGTCCTGAAAGCCCCCATGAGGATGTGATTCTCCTCAAGGCTGAAGTTGTCTTTCCTCTGTCTGGAATGGATCCTGGAGGCTGCATCATGCATCCACCTGAAACAACATACAAGAATACCCTTAGTCATACGTGATTTACAGAAATAAAAAAAATAAAACACTCATGATTCCTGAAGCAAAGCACTGAAAACATATTACAAAGTAAATGTATTACTGCACATTTTTAGACTTAAAAATCCAGGTCTCTTGTCAGTCCATGTTTGCAGCAGCATAAGACATAACACTGAAATCTAAATTCAAAACAAAAACATACTAGCATTAGCATAAGGAATATATACAGCAATTGTATTAATTCCAGTCCAGTATCCTGACTACAGATAACATTCATATTAATAAATTAAAGCTGCCTTCTACACATACTTCTATTCAATGTATTATTAGCCATTTCCACCAGTACCCTGTGCAACATCATTAGTAAATGAAAGCACCAGTGTAGACATCTCTCATTTCCAGTATCAGCATGTATTTGTTATAGTTTGACCAGCACAGGATACAATGTTCAGTATTCTCTCCCCTTAACTTTTCTGTACACATTAAACATCCATGTATGTAACACTAATAATGATACTTCACATTTACAACTCCTGTCATTACCACTCTTATCATTGACATAACATAAAGCAGTTGTCTATTAACATCAGTTTACCCTAAAACCAATGTTTTTTTGCAGTGTAAAACTGTCCATTGAATTGAATTACCATAGTTTTCCAGTAATTCTTATGTTAAAAGTTTTTGTTAGATTACTTTAATATTTGTTCTCCTTCCCACCTCAGCTGCCACCAAGCACAGTTAAAGATGGTGGCTACATAACTTTTGGTGAGAACTGTTGCCCATTTATCAGTTCTTGTGCAACTGAAACTCAGCTGAGCTGATTTTTATGAATCTCAGTCTTACTCATTAGTATATGTGGCTTCATCAGTGTTAAATGACTTTGAGTACCCATGGATGTGCTGTGCTGAGCAGCAATGAGCTCAGGAATGAATGATGATGCGTTGAATGTCTCTATCAAATACATGTATGCTACAGCATTGGTATACATACTTGCAGGGACTTAACATTTAGGTTGGAGTGTACTGAACCCTTTTCCATGTGCATCACTCAAACTATGCCATACCTTATCACTTCTTAACAGTCACTTACTTTGAAAGAAGCTAGAAACACAATTTAAACATGTTATTAATGAAATACAGTTACAAAATACTAATTATGAAAGGAATTCCAATAGCAATACTTTTACAGTCATTCTGCCATAGCTTATGACTGAACCACCATGATGGCATTGTAGAATACAGGTCAGACCATTTCTCTGCATAAAGAAATACACACTGAAACACATGTTAAATTAGTGAACCGATCACTGTTTTCACTTTACAGGGTACAATAAGGTATACCTATGGGAAAAAATATCACTGAAAGTTCATGTGACTGCTTCAGCACAATAGTCTCACAAGCTTGACACTACTGTCACTTCCATGTGTAATATCCCTATATGATTGCATGGGTTGAGTATGCTGATGTCACAACTCCGAGAGCATGGTTCATACTGTCTGGTCCTCTGAACTGCATTTACATTCCCCACGTTTGTTCTATAACTTCATAGGATGGCAGCATCGAGCCTCGGTCATGTTTTAAGCTGATCAGATTAGGAGAAGACCAAAATCATGTTCCACCTCTTGCAGGAGTCATACTTGCAGAGGCTAGCACTAACATGAAAAATATTGACATCTGGCAGGAGATGGGAGGCCACTTGTCATCACTGACAGGGATCCCCCATTCTGGCCAGCAGTGTCAGCAGAGGTATGACAATCTGTGGAGTGGAGACCAGCTGGACCAATGAGTATTCCAGGTCCAAGAAAGAAGGCCAGCATTCTATACAGTAAATGTTTTTACTTTCCTCCTCTTTTATCTTCATTTACATAGGTTTGTAAATAATGTTAGAATAATAGTGCTAAAGTATGTTAAATAAATGCAGACATGTGCACCTAGAAATGTATTTGTACATGCAAACATATATGTATATATGTGCAAATATATATATATATATATATATATATATATATATATATATATATATATATATATATATATATAGATTCACTTCATAATCTCAAAATACTGAAACATCGAATTTCAGTAACTCTTGGACCATGAAACCAAATCCGCAAAACACTGAAACTACAAAACCCCGAACCCAAAATCGTGAAATTCAAAAACCCAAACAAACCGCACACACCATACCACACATACACCAAAACACCCACATCACAATTTAAAGCACAAAACTACACACATACACAACTCATACAAACATAAGCAGGGGGGCAAGCCCCCCTGCACCCCCACATACCCCTACTTATATATACTAACTCCGAGATCGCACATTCAAGAAACAAAAGCAAACTCACACATGCACATTCTTCAGTCCCTCACACACACATCAAACATATCAGCACACTCACATACACTCTGCCTCCCACTCAAAACCCTTATAAAACACTCACTTACATGACATAACACCTAGATCCACACACGGCACAGCTCACCATCAACACACAAACCCAGAAACAATGTAGTGTAAGACCATAATCGCGAATTCGAGATATTCGAATTCGCGATTATGAACTTTCACTATTTTTAACATTCGGCTTTATAGTCTTGAGATACTGAAATTTGACATTTCAGTATTTCGAGATTATAAAGTGTTCCCACACACACACACACACACACACATATATATATATATGTATATATATATATATATACATATATATATATATATATATATATATATATATATAGGTCTATGTCATATACTCTAACTTCCAAAATTTCGAACACCATATGTTCGAACTTGGAAGTTGGAAATATCACAACATCAAAACCTCAGAACAGAGAACTTTTTCCCAAGGAAACAATTTGCTGTTCTGAAAAACACACATACAACACAAGCACACCAAAAACCTAATAAACCTACACTACATCTTACATACACAACTATCTATGCACTAACCTTAACCCAGACCCTAACCCTAAGGTCCATCACTATTGCACACTTACCTTACCCGCACCCTAACCATAAAGTCCGCCACTGTCACACACTTACCTTACCCACACCCTAACCCTAATGTCCGTCACACTCGCACACTTATCTTAACCCGATCCGTAACTTTCACACCACAGTACAGAAAATGTCGAAGCCGTGGAAACAGCCAACCAAATTATTTTCCTGGCAAAAAAATTCAAATTTCCATGGCTTCGGCATTTCTATTTTTTGAACTTCCCCATTCTAACTTCCAGTATTCAACATTTAAAATGGTCGATTAAATAACAGGTACCCATATATATATATATATATATATATATATATATATATATATATATATATATAAAAACATATATGCATGCATATACATAAACCTATAAAGGTATGTGTATGTGTGTGTGTGTGTATATATATATATATATATATATATATAGAGAGAGAGAGAGAGAGAGAGATAAATATAGATTTGCATACAAGTACACATATAGATATACAGATTATACCTATCAACCTTTTAGAGCAAGAAATCAGGACAAAGCCTAAACTAGTGTTGGGACAAAGGCCCAAAAGTAGGACCAATTTTTAAATATATTGCTTTTATAAAGTTTTTAGAATACCAGGATTTTTAGCATGCATTTTCTAAAGGATATGAAGTCTGAAACAAAAATGTACGTTACTACTTACTGACTTCAATCCTCAGTGATTTGTCAGAAAACCAACATTTTAAGAGAAATAGACCAAAAATATGAAGCAAAAATCTGGACAGTTGAGAGGTATGATACAGATACATATATAAAGAGTTTATACACCCCTGTTAAAATGACAGTTTTTTGTGATATAAAAAATGAGACCACAAAAAAGCATTTCAAACATTTCCCACCTTTAATGTGACCTATAACCTGTACAATTCAATTGAAAAACAAAGAAATCTGTTAGTGTAGAAAATATAAAAATAAAAAATGTACAATAAGCTGGTTGCATAAGTGTGCACACCCTTAAACTAATACTTTGTTGTGTGTGCACATCCTTAAACTAATACTTTGTTGAAGCACCTTTTGATTTAATTACAGCATTCAATCTTCTTGGGTAGGAGTCTATCAGCATAGCACATCTTGACTTGGTAATATTTGCCCACTCTTCCTTGCAAAAGTGCTCCAAATCTTTCAGATTGCAAGGGCATCTCTTGTGTACAGCCCACTTCAGGTCACCCCACAGATTTTCTATTGCATTTAGGTCTGGGCTCTGGCTAGGCCATTCCAAAACTTTATTTTTTTTCTGGTGAAGCCATTCTTTTGTTGATTTGGATGTATGCTTGGGGTCATTGTCATGTTGAAAGGTGAAATTCTTCTTCATCTTCAGCTTTCTAGCAGACACCTGAAGGTTTTGGGCCAAAAGTGACTGGTATTTAGAACTGTTCATAATTCCCTCCACCTTGACTAAAGCCCTGGTTCCAACTAAAGAAAAGCAACCCCAAAGCATGATACTGCCACCACCATGCTTGACCATGGAGATGGTGTTCTTTTGGTAAAGCAAAGTATTGTTTTTACACCAAATGTACATTTTGGAATTGTGGCCAAAAAGTTCAACCTTGGTCTCATCAGACCATAACACATTTTCCCACATTCGTTTGGGAGACAATGTATTGTTTTGCAAATTTTAGCTGTGCCTGGATGTTTAATAAAAGGCTTCCATTTTGCAACCCTACCCCATATTCCAGACACATGGAGAATACGGGAGATTGTTGTCACATGTAGTAAATTCCTGCAGTTCCTTCAGTGTTGCTATAGGTATTTTGGCAGCCTCCCAGACCAGTTTTCATTTTGTCTTTTCATCAATTTTGGCGGGACGTCCAGTTCTTTGCAACGTCTCTGTTGTCCCATATTTTCTCCACTTTTTGATGACCGTCTTCACTGTGGTCCATAGTATAGCCAATGCTGTGGAATTTTCTTTGTGCCCTTCTCCTGACTGATACCTTTCAAAAATTAGATCCCTTTGATGCCTTGTAAGCTCTCTGCAAACCATTGCTTTTGCTGTAGCAGGCAACTGAGTAAATGTCAGGAAAATCCTACTAGGGCAGCTGAACTTTATTTGGGATTAATCAGTGTCTTTAATTGATGGCAGTTGTGTACCCAAGAAGACTGAATGCTGTAATTAAATCAAAATGTGCTTCAACAAAGTATTAGTTTAAGGGTGTGCAGACACAACAAAGTATTAGTTTAAGGGTGTGTACACTTATGCAACCAGCATATTGTACATTTTTTTATGTTTTATATCTTTTCTCGTAACAGATTTGCTTGTTTTTCAATTGAATTGTACAGGTCAAAGGTTACATTAAAGGTGGGAAATTTTTGAAATGATTTATTGTGGTGTAATTTTTTTTATATCACAAAAACCTGGCATTTTAACAGGGGTGTGTAAACTTTTTATATCCAGTGTACACATATAATGCTTATTATTATTGTAAGGAGTGGATATAAGTATGGATGCACACCTGCATTCATTTACAAAGGTGAGCACAGATTATTTCTATAACATGCATAAAGATTTTAAGAAATACAGTTTTTACTATAGGTCAGAATTAATTTTTACTGTACTACTTTTGTAAGACAGTCATTATTTCCAAAACAAATGATGCACATACAAGATGGATGATTTGAGTTAGGCATCACACCTTAGGTAAAGTAACGGTTGGGGTGCAAATTAGCATCACGACCTGCATACAACTTATTGTAGGCTGAACTGTTCAAATTAGTTTTGCACAAATTGAAAACTCTTTTGCTGATATTAAGTCAGGATAACACAGGTAATCTATGCAAGGCACACTGCAACGTATACAGTCAAAGTAAAATACATTGCAGTGCAACACTTGTAAGCTGTACCCCACCCCAACCAGGCAAACTGGAGGAAGTACAAATATATCAAAGAGGAGGAAGTTATTCCATCCTGCAGCATTTGGATGTAGTAAACAAAGTTAAGAAGACCTAGTAATATGAAGTAAACAAATTGTCAGTAAATACACAAAAATTAGCCATCCTTGTTAGCAATTTGCATTTAGAGTATGAAGTCCTACTGGACTTTTCAGTGTATCATATCTAATTAAAATAAAAACAGGATTGTCTTGCACAGCTATTATGATAGATAATCTATGCAACTCATTTGTTCTTTCTGGTGTTCAAGAGAAGATATCATATAATAAAGAGCAAACCCAGATAAGGCTTGCCAGATTAAGTGAGGGTGCCCATGAGTATGCAAACAATATTCATGCTTATGAAAATATTATGTTGGATTAATCAATGCATTCTGTTATAAATAAAATGAAAACAGTCTTATCATTTTTTAAGAAATAATTCAGATTGAAATAGTAATCAAAGTAGACTTATAGAATAAATACTCTAACACCAATAACCTTTTCAGCACAATCCATACATGTTCATAGGTTCATAGGTTCATAGGTTCATACTAGGCTATCTGCCCGAGGGCATTTACAAGCCTAGCCCATAGTTTTGTGGCTTACGCCACCCCTTTAGTATGGGGAACTATACCCATTATTTTGCTGTGCCTCTGTTGAGCAGTGACACTGAGGTAATCCCTGGGGTATATCTGCAATCTCCCATCCATTGGTCAAGATTTCTCTTGAACAAGGCCAGCGAGGTGCTCTGCCTCACATATACCGGGATTTTATTCCACAGCATAGGGAGTCTTTGGGTGATGAATCTATCCCTCCAGCACGTCCTATTAATAGCCGTGTCGAGGTTTAAGTCTCCCCGCCTTGTGGCTCTGACCGATCTAGATTTTGAGGTGAAGCATATTCATCAAATCTGGGTTTGACATGGCCTTGTATGTTAGGCAAAGGTCACCTCTGAGCATGTGGCGTTACTGAATAGAGCTGGAGTTCTTTCAGTCGGCAGCATAGACAGATGTTTGAGACCCTTTATCCTTTTGGTGAGGAAATTTGTGGCCTCTCCAGCTGCTGCAAGTGTCAGGTCAGATACATTCCGAATGGGGCATTGTACTCAATCATTGGTCTGATGAGTGATGAGTATAGGGAGACTATGACCTCCCTTGATCTAGATGAGAATCCCTTCATGATAAGGTGGGCAATGTAGAAGGTCTTCCTAACTACTTTAGCTACATGGGTGTCGAATGACAGACTACTATCAACCTGGGTCCCCAGGTCCCTGATAACTTCTTCTGTGCTCAGTGGATTGCCACCTATTTGGTAGCTAGGGGTAACCCTGTTTTTCCCGAAGGGTATGACTATGCATTTTTGGCATTTAACTTTAGGCCATGGCTCTGGTACCAGTTATCCGTTTCTGTGAGACCCTTCTGAAGGATATCTGTGTCAGATGTGTTTTCTACTATGGCGCCGAGTTTGCAGTCATCTGCAAACTTTGTCAGCCATAACCCTCCTGTGTTTGCTTGTACTTGGAAAAGTAGATGCCAAACAAGAGTGGGCCCAGGACTGAGCCCTGTGGTACACCACTTGTGACAGGCTTTGAGTCTGACATGGCGCCAGCAACTCTGACCCTGTGGGTTCTGTCACTCAGCCAGTTTGCAACCCATCTTGTGATGTATGGGTTAACATTTAAGCTGATGAGCTTTTCAATGATACCCGAGTGGGGTATTGTATCAAGGCCTTCGCCAGATCGAGGTAGGCTGTATGGACTGCCTTTCCCTCATCAATGGCTTTGGTGACTGTTTCAAAAAGTCAACCAAGTTTAGAAGGCATGATCTGCCTTTGACAAAGCCAAACTGGGATGGATCCAAAGTCTGCAAATTCCCTATGTCTTTATTTATGAGGTCCATTATGATCCTCTCCATGGCTTTGCAGATAAGGCTTGTCAAGCTAATGGGCCGTAATTTCAGGGTCGGTGGAGGCACCGCCTTTGTGAAGTGGGACCACAGTTGCAGTGCGCCACTTGCTGGGCATGATCCAGAGGTAAGACTATGATTATCGAATTTTGCATGGATCGCCCAGCTCCTTTGCAACGCTCCTCTGTTGTCCTATATTTTCTCTCCACTTTTGATGACCGCTCTCACTGTGGTCCAGCTAATGCTGAATTTTGCGCTCCTTTCTGACTGGATAAATTTTCAAAAAATTAGGATCCTTGACGCCTTGGGAAGCTCGGTAACCATTGCTTTGCTGTAGCAGGCAACGAGGAAAATCCCCATTGGCAGCTTCGAACTTTATCGCATTTCAATTCAGTAAAATAAGTCTTTTAATTACGGCGGCAGCTAAAAATCAGACACGTAGCCCGCACCAAACCAAACGCCAGCACAATGGCGTGACAAATGGCTTAAGTCTAAGCGGTGCCACCGGCAAAACCGCGCACAAATGCCATCCCTTTGATGCCTTGTAAGCTCTCTGCGAACCATTGCTTTTGCTGTAGCAGGCAACTGAGTAAATGTCAGGAAAATCCTACTAGGGCAGCTGAACTTTATTTGGGATTAATCAGTGTGTCTTTAATTGATGGCAGTTGTGTACCCAAGAAGACTGAATGCTGTAATTAAATCAAAATGTGCTTCAACAAAGTATTAGTTTAAGGGTGTGCAGACACAACAAAGTATTAGTTTAAGGGTGTGTACACTTATGCAACCAGCATATTGTACGTTTTTTTTATGTTTTATATCTTTTCTCTTAACAGATTTGCTTGTTTTTCAATTGAATTGTAAAGGTCATAGGTCACATTAAAGGTGGGAAATTTTTGAAATGATTTATTGTGGTGTTATTTTTTTGTATCACAAAAACCTGGCATTTTAACAGGGGTGTGTAAACTTTTTATATCCAGTGTACACATATAATGCTTATTATTATTGTAAGGAGTGGATATAGGTATGGATGCACACCTGCATACATTTACAAAGGTGAGCACAGATTATTTCTATAATATGCATAAAGAGTTTAAGAAATACAGTTTTTACTATAGGTCAGAATTCATTTTTACTGTACTACTTTTGTAAGACAGTCATTATTTCCAAAACAGATGATGCACATACAAGATGGATGATTTGAGTTAGGCATCACACCTTAGGTAAAGTAACGGTTGGGGTGCAAATTAGCATCACGACCTGCATACAACTTATTGTAGGCTGAACTGTTCAAATTCGTTTTGCACAAATTGAAAACTCTTTTGCTGATATTAAGTCAGGATAACACAGGTAATCTATGCAAGGCACACTGCAAAGTATACAGTCAAAGTAAAATATATTGCAGTGCAACACTTGTAAGCTGTACCCCACCCCAACCAGGCAAGCTGGAGGAAGTACAAATGTATCAAAGAGGAGGAAGTCATTCCATCCTGCAGCATTTGGATGTAGTAAACAAAGTTAAGAAGACCTAGTAATATGAAGTAAACAAATTGTCAGTGAATACACAAAAATTAGCCATCCTTGTTTTCAATTTGCATTTAGAGTGTGAAGTCCTACTGGGCTTTTCAGTGTATCATATCTAATTAAAATAAAAACAGGATTGTCTTGCACAGCTATTATGATTGGCAATCAATCTATGCAACTCATTTGTTCTTTCTGGTGTTCGAGAGAAGATATCATATAATAAAGAGCAAACCCAGATAAGGCTTGCCAGATTAAGTGAGGGTGCCCATGAGTATGCAAACAATATTCATGCTTATGAAAATATTATGTTGGATTAATCAATGCATTCTGTTATAAATAAAATGAAAACAGTCTTATCATTTTTTAAGAAATAATTCAGATTGAAATAGTAATCAAAGTAGACTTATAGAATAAATACTCTAACACCAATAACCTTTTCAGCACAATACATACATGTACCATATAGCAGAATATTTAATCAGTGTAAAATATAGTGCCATTTAATTTCTTATGCCTGCTTATTATGTGCTTAGCAGGCACTGTCAATAAAGTATGTTTTGATGGAACACTTAATTATAAATTATCTAAATCATCTTGACTTTGTGTGTCTTTCTCCCTCTCTGTCTCTCTCTTTTTTATTTTAATTGGTATTATTTTACATTTATTGAAAAAACAGGGGGTCTGTTCCCCACCAAAAACATAGCACCACTCCTCTTCCATGTCCCCCAGCATAACCCTTTTGATATCTTCCTTCTGTGTGTTCCTTATGTTATGTCTCCCTTTTTTCTAGCTTCCCATCTTCTGCTTTCACACCTTTCAAACAACCAATCAATGTGACTGCATAAGTACACCCCTATAGTCAATACATAACTCATTTATCTTTTTTTTTAATTTATTCTGAACACCTGCTATGAGTGCCACTTATCTTAACTACCTACCAGTTGTTAAAGCGGGTGTGGGCATTGGATCACTTGTTCACAGCTTCCAAAAATATCCAAAATTAATCAAGACTTTACACATTAGTGAATTAATTCACACATAAACTAAGTGGATTAATTCACACATAACTAAACCATATTTTTCCATTCGAAGCAGTTGCAGAAAGTAGGCATTTCTTTCTTCAGACTTTTGAATTGCTGTAGCCATCACGGTTGATCTGCTGTCTTCATATTTACATATAGCTTCACTCTGCAGAGATATGTATGTGCAAATACAAGCCTTGGGACTATGAATACCAACTAAACTTATTTAGCATCTTTCCAAAGCCCCCAGCACAAGATGTTATCTTAACAGAACATAAGGATACATAAATGTTTATTAAGCACCCTTAAGTCCAGTTAAGATCAGGTCTCGGTCTAGGAACAGAGGCTAGTGCCATCCAGCAAAGAACAGCAATACAATGTAGAAGAGGTTCTTTAAACTCACTTAGATACTTCCCTCTTCCACACATGCAAACAAAGACTGTGGTAGAACAAAGTGTCTAGCAGCTTTTAAAGCACTTTGATGTTACAGGGACTGTTATCCATTTGTCAGCTCTAGGTGTTTTACTGGCTTTTAAAATGTACTTTCTACATACTCCTACTCTTTTTTATTTTCTGTAACTGGTGGTAGATGGATAAGATAAAAATCCATGTGCTTATGATTGGATCAAAGTGATCATAACCTTTTTTGTATGTTCTTGCCATGGATGCCAAGATCCACCTCTAACACCTTGCTCTCTGGTTAAATTCCTTGGCATCCATTTCTCAGACTCAAAATAAGTTGGTCATGATCAGAGACCAAATCATACTCTTCTACATTACAAATATAATAGCACTTAAAAATTCAAAGTTTAAATTGATTTTTACTTTAACATTCCCAAAGTCTGTTGATAATCTTTTTCACTCTTTTCTTATTATTCTTTCAAACATTCTAATTAAAATATTAGCCTGTTAATCAATAACCTATATCACATAAAAGAACCCATGGCAAACTAATTTGCTGCCACTAGAATAATTCCCTAAAGAATATGATTGCAATACTACCAAGATAACAGTGCACTGATCAACAGCTTACTTTCAGCTCTCCCAGTATGAAAAAAATAAATAAATTGAGAAACAGGGGCTAGTAATTTTGCCAACCTGAGTAAAATTCAGTTGCTGGCTAACAAGCACACTGCCTGGATGATAGCAGAGAAAATGTTTAGAGAACCTGAAAAAAATCAGATAGAAAAGGAGAAGAGAAAACACTTACTGTGAAGAATCCTGCAGATGTTCAGCAAGAAGTAGTTGAAGCTTCACATTTGGTAGAAGAGATGAGTTCTAGTAATTTAGAGGAGAAAATAAATCAAATGTATTCAGAGCTGATTGAAATAAATGAAACACTGAAGGAATAAATCAACTCAAATAACAAATGGTTGGACAAATAGAAAAAGCTTTAACTATAATTTCAGATGAACTGATAAAAACTGCAAAATTCAGAGGCTGAAATGAAGAAAAGGATGGCTGAGTACAATACTTGTCAGGAAAAGCAGTTTCAAAAAAATGGTTGAGTTAGACAGAGCACACAGAGAAAACTTGAGATTTTCTGCTGTATCAGAGAAACTAAAAGAAAAGTCCTGTATTCATTTTATGAAATCACAGATAAGCAATTGGACTGGTATTCCACAGCAGGATTTGTTAATTGAAAGGTACATCAAGTGTATGTTCCACACCTTACCATGAGAAAGAATCAAAGACTTGTAATAGTAAAGATGCAATCGTAACAGCAGAAAGAGTTGATCTTGACAATCTGTGGAAGAAGGAAAAAGTATTAAAAATTGGAGACAGCAGAGTGTTTGTGGAAAATGATTATTCACTATATATCACCGAGAAGAGAAGAAGAGAAGCAAATTTATCCCAGCAGTCAAATAATGTGAAGAGGCAGGTGTGAGATTTGAGCTGCTGTATCCATCTCTTTTCAAAATATTTTCCCTGGAGAATCAAATACATTTTTGATGCAGAACAGGCTAAGGAGGAAATAACAGAAGTTTATTCCACAAAAAGTGAGCTATCAAACAGAAGGGTGCTCTGTTTCTCATTCTTATAACAACAAAGCTGATAGGGAGACTTTGCCAATAAAACTTTTTCTAATACTCTAAGGGAAAATGCTTGAGAGACAGAAAAAAGCATAGGAGTTGCATGGAAGAATAAGGAGTACTTTGGACTTGAACCAGAGTTTGGTGTTGAGAGATGGAGATGAACAGGAAGAAGACCAGCAACACTGAAATTAGTGAATAAATGCAAGATTATAAAGCATCAGTCACATTTGGAAATACAGTTTTGCAAGAAAAAGTGCATGAGGAAGATTGGACTTTTGTTGACTTTGTTAAATTTGTTGGTGGACTGTAAATCATATACCCCACTTTACATCATTAATGTTTAGATGGATGCTAATGGGAGGTAACTGCAAGTAAAACTGTTTTGTTCTTAATAGTATTTGTATAAACATTTAATGATATAAACTGCATGATATATAGTAAAGAAGTTTTGTGTAGAATGTAGTCAGGGTTATTTTAAATGTGGGGGTGGGGATGAGTCATTTCAGTGATTGTTGTGTGTGATAAAGACAATAAAGTAAACAAGTGTTTGTTTTTAGTTTTAAAAAAATATAGGCTTTACAATGTAAAAAGAGAAGAAAGGCTAGACAAATACATGTTTAAGTTGATATGCTGTAATCTTGGGCTGCTAAAATGGGGTACAGGATATAAAAGTGCACTGATTATATGCAGAGCTGAGATGTTTTTTTCTTATTTTTGCAAAAGCAAATGTCTGGATTAATGCCCTTTTCTTAATCTAAAAACAAGTGTTTTGTGTAAGCTAGTAGCCATGAACATTTAGACAAAATGATAAAAACCATAAGTGCTAAGTTTCTTGCACATGTAATGAGATTAACTTGTTTTTTTTTTTTCCTTTAGAAAATGCTCAGTGGGAGTCATGAAGTCTGCAGCTAAAGGTAATAATACAGTATGTTCTGTTCTGAGTGAAACTGACAAAGATTATTTCATGCATATGCAGTTTTTAGCTGTTTTTGTCATTGCTGACTATGTTTCCAATTGTAATGAGCTATCTTCATGTGTAAGCAATTAATGTTGAAAGTTCCAAGCCTTCTTTGCTGAGGGAAATGCAACATTTAAAGGTACAAGGGCAAGCAATTCAGTAAAACATAAAGTTTGAAATTATTGCAAGTTAAAAACAGATACTTGCTTCCCTAATAGCCAAAATACTTCAACACATTTAATAGAACAGTGTATAGTTTAGTTTTGTTTAAAGACAACCAATGCAGTTTTTCGTAAATCTAAAAGTTAATCCCTGGGATTCAATAATGCCTACACTAAGTGCACGCTAAGTTTACACTGTACTGAGTGAACGGACAACACAAGCATAACTCACACCTTCTTCATCCTATTTTCAGTTTTCCTACTGATTTTCTTGCAGGTTTAAATACTGAGAGGATTGATAAAGGTTACCACAAAGTGTAGACTACATGTACAATTAGTATAATCTTTCTGAGTGACTAGAAAGCACAAAAAATGTGTCAGGAATGTTCTTGAATACAGATCATGTACACTTAGTGTAGGTGTTATTGAATCTGACCCAATGTTTTCTGAAACCTTACAAGCTGTTTTCCACATCCTGGAGGGGAATACAGATAGGAAAAGAACAGACACCAATCAGTGTAAGTGGGGATACATGCCATAATATGAGTTTTAGCATGAATAACCTTAATTTTAGGTTAGATAATGCCTGTAAGTGCAGTTGTTGATTTGGGGCAATTATTCCTATCCAGAGGATTAATGTACATAATTTTTGTGTGTTTGTTCTGAATTAATAGGTTATTTGGGTATTCTGAAAATGTAGCTAGATTTTTGTTTGAGGGTTTCATTAAACCAAAAGTTTTGAAAAATGTGACATAGGTTCAAATGGAGATGGCAAGAAAAGTACAGTTGTTTAAAATTGTACCATAACAGTAGATGTCCTTGCCTTCACCATTGCAGTATTCCTAACTAATTGGATTCCCTGCCATGAAGCCCTCCATCTAGCCAGTTTACAAAACTCTACTATTGCTTTAAGGTACGCTGGACATCACCTGTGCACTCCTTGCATAAGGTAGGACATAAAGGTGACGTTCAGGCATAACATCCTCAGAACAGATTGCCCCAGTAGGAACAGCAGTCCAAGGAACACCAAGGAGAATCTGCACAGCTAGGAAGGGAAAAAGACCAGGAGGATGGCGGGAGAGAATACTGCAGCAGTGAAGGCTAGGACATTTACCATTATGGTAAGATTTTGCACAACTGTACTATGTCCTTACATTCACCGCTCCAGTATTCCTTACTAATGGGACAGTAGAAAAGCTCAAGAAGAAACCTAGGAGGAGGAAGCAGAAGAGCCCTCCAAGATGCCATGAAGAATGGCAGCAGCAAAACCAGCTCTAGCTCTGGAGATACCATCCAACTGGTAATGTTTGGTAAAGGTATGCACAGAAGTCCAAGTAGCAGCTTCAAGAATAGAATTAGCATCTAAGCCTTTGAAAAAAGCACCAGAAGAAGCCACAGCTCTAGTCCTGAAGAGACTTAAATAAACCAGCAGGTGCTTCACCAAACAAAAGAGTATTATCCAGAGGAGCATCCAGCAAATTAGCCTTAATATCATCAGGCAAAGGTTGAAGCTGAAGCAATGAATATCTCCTCAGAACTAAACCAGAAGCAGCAGCCCTTGAAGAGGCAACTGCAACATCATAACTACATTTGATAGAATGCCGAACTACCTGACAGGAAGTCCCAAGCAAGGAAAGAGCAGAAGTTTTACCCTCAGAGTCTGGAAGATCAGAAAGAACCTGACAGGCCTGAGAAAAAAGAGCCAAGACATACCTAGAGATATGGGTCTGATAATTAATAACTATAAAAGCTAGGGTAGATGAAGTATAAACTTTCTTACCCAGCCCATCCATGGTCCTACTGTCCTTGTCAGAAGGCAGTAGCTTGGACGGAGGAAGCAATTGAGATGGCTTATCAGAGGCTACAGACACCACAGAGGGGTCAGCAGCAGGACATTTAAACAAAAAGGAACAATCCTCAGGCACCTTATAAAACCTATCAGACTTCCTGGAAGCAGGGGACAGAGAATCCAGCGCTTTAGAGGCAGTGGAAAAAACATCCAATAAAGCAGACAAGACAGGAGGAATGGCCACAGGTTTAGGAGATTCCATTTGCAGTAACTCATAGCACCTCACATGGATATCTGAAACCCGACCACAATCCCACTTAAAAAAGTCCAGCATTCTAGAGATCATGTCCCCAAAGGAAATTTCCTCAGAGGGATTATCTAAAGTATGAGAATACTCCTCCTCAGACCCATAGTCTAAAGGAGAAGAAATCTGGGCAGAATAAAAAAGGGAGCTATCATCAGAATCCACCTCAGAAGAATGCAATTCTCTGGGCCTTTTAGGCGAAGGGGCGGACCAAAGAGAACCAGGAACTGAAACCCCTTGAGGAGGCCGCAATGACAGTAAAGAATTAAATAACCCCTGAGTAAAGGCCTGCCACTCACTTTTTGGATCCTTAGGAGCAGAAGAAACATGGTTAGTTTTCTGTTTCTTCTTCAAAGGGACAGCCATTCTGGAAACCTAAGAAGGCCCAGACTCAGGACAGCATTCCACAACTGCAGTAGGAACCTCTTCCCTAAAGATAAACTGCAGAACCCCACTAGACACCTCAGAAACAGTCAACCATGGTTCCCTCTGAACACCCAAAATGGACACCTGCAAAGCCCTGTCAGATATGCTGCCTGCCAGATCCTCACCGGCCTCCAACCCAGACACGGTAGAAAACTCTGACAAAACAACCGGGTGAGCCTCTGGGTGCATAATAACCTCAGGATAAACTCCTGGCACAGGCTGGACAGCAGAAGATTCTGGTCTTATCTTATGCACCTTCTTCTTCCCAGATGGCTGACCCTTGGGGCAGGAAGTTCCATCCAAAGTACTCGCAGCAAGAAGCTTAAGTCGCTGGTTCTCAAGGTACAAGGAAAGGGAAGATAGCCTACTTCAAAGAGTTTTGGGGACAAATGCCTGACAAATTGAACAAGATGTATGGTCATGAGTAGCACCAAGGCAAAAAAGACACATTGTGGCAGTGAAAAAAAGGCCATAGATAAGTTATGTAGCACATTTCAATATTATGGAATACGCTTCCCCTTAACAATCAGAAGTCAGTCATTAACTTTCTTCAAAAATATGCTTTACATACATATAGAAAGAAGAAAAAAATAAACAAGGGATTATGACAATCAAGTTCTTGAGGACCAAAACATCAGAAGCATGATAAAAAACTATGAGCCTAGAAATACATTGGGCATTATTTCCTTCTCTTTTTAGTAGTTTTAATACCAAATATATAACATTTCAATAGTCATCTGTAAAAGTAAATTACACACTTGATAAACTTACGAGCAGAGGTAGCCAGTAACCTACTGTTTCCAAAATCTTTTTTTCTAATTTTTTTAAGCCGTTTCCTTAATCTAGAGAAATTGATAAATATTTGTCTGTTTTCTTGAATTTGGTCCATCCTTTTGCTTTCAAATCCTCCTTCACGTGGATATCCCATGCTAGTGTAACCCCTTGAATAACGAGATTTCCTAACCTGACTTCATAATGAATGCACAAGAAATCAGGTGGATTCCAGATTGCCAACTAACAGGACCAAAAATTATAAAGGGATGGATGAAACTCACTGATAATAGGAAGTTCATACCACTGCCAACTATAGCCTGGCCTGGAAACAATGCAGTTAATGTATAAAGGACATGTATGTGGAACAAAAACTTCAGCATGCAACAGAGGAAGCATTCCAAACAAGACGAAGAGAAATCAGCATGTAACAGCAACGTACACAGACTAGTATAGCACAACAGCAGAAACAGAGCTGCATAGTAGTCTCTGTTAATAGAGGGTAAAGTAATGTACTAATATTGAATCTAAGCAAGCATCTGGATATGAATACATGATAAGCAGTGCAAACTCAATCCTTGGAAGGCAAGACAATATAGTATCCACTCACATCCACACATGCAAACACAAATATCCAGGAAAAGAGTCCCTCTCTATGTATAACAGACCATGTATACAAAGTTCCATCAAACAACAGCAGTATAAATAACAGTGTTAAGCAAAGCACAGAAAAGCTGCAGTATGTAGCAGCATATTTATACAGAGGGTTAAATCTCTTTAACACCTAATGCTAAGAAATGTAGTGAACACATATTAGCAGGAGTGGGGCAAATGCTAGCAGTCCCCAACCACTCACACTCCACATATACCAGCAACAAACACAGGGTAGTAAAACTGTTAGGAATAGAATATGTCATATTGCAATGGACATGGTCACTGTGATACTCCTAACAAAAAAGTATGTTGGCCACTCACAAATAAGCCCTACCTTAAAGCAAACACTGAAATAAACAAGACAACAAACAGACAGGGAGACAATACATTGACAAGGATGCCCAAATCCAACAGCAAATGACCAGAAAGCATCCCAGCAATATCAGCAACAGCTTTATAATGTTACCAGGAGAGTCTACAAAATGCAAGGTTGACAGTACAGTTGTAGGAAGTGCATAGTCACCACCAGTTCATAATCAGAAGCTGGAATGCTTTGCTACCCATACACTGGCTAATGGATAGCAAATTCAAATGTACACCAATCAATTTTCAGCAGATGGATACCACCCACTCTGATACTGCACAAATAAATGCTTCCAACTTCCATCCAAAGGTGTTCAACTTGATGGCAGTGAAGAACATGAGATATTCTGTGGCTCTTCTGTAAGAATTACAGATGCCATATAAATCAGCTAAAACCTAAACATATCAGTCACTGAGCTTGAAAAAGAAGTCATCCATGCTGCAACAGAATTTGTTGTTATCTCTTCTACCTGTCCTAACAGCTGTAGAAATGATTCTAAAGAGAGGAGTATAGATATCAGTACATACTACACGTGCAGTATGCACTACTCCTCAGATATCTGTTTACCTGTGCCTACATATCACCAACGAGCATAAACAGACCCTAAGTACTCATTTCATATCAGCTGCAAAGCAGAAAGACAGACCTTGTTATTTAATTTGAACAAGTATGTGTCAATGAGAAGTCACACCATGTGCTGAATACAAGTAAGCAACACTGGTGGGTACAACCACTTCAACCATTCTCTCCAGCAGGCTGTAGTGTTTGAGGACAAATGTATGCAAAACACCAAGCACAAAGAATGCTATAGAAAGCTGGCATTAAAGTTCAAGGCACTTTCAGCTGAGTACAAGTGAGAATATGTAGCTCTTTGTGTGAAACATATAAGGTGCAGGTTTCCACTCAGCAGCTGTGGAAGCCCATCCTTTGAGGCATACCTGCTCTTCCCAGGAGGGCAGATTAACTGAATGTGATAATCAGCACTCAGCCTCAGTATGCTGTGCTCCAGCTCTTGCATGTTACAGCAGCTGATGCACACATTTAATGCAGCATAGTATGTCTGCCAAAAAGTCATGAAACTTGCAAGTGTATGTGCCATATATCTGTTGGCAGGTAATGTACACTCTACATGCAGCAAGCACTGCTCACCCATGCCTATGTGCACAGAGTACAAATCTCACACCAGTAATATGTACTCATAAGAAAATAAATGGAGCAGAACACCTTATGAAAAGGACTGCTCAATGAAAGCTAACTCACCGAATACCCTCCATCAGGATCCCAGTTTGTTGATACAGATCCATTCAATGAGGCCATGCTATCAGGGATTAAAATAACATTCTTATGCACAGAATTAAAATTAGACTGATTCCACTCCTCAGTGATTCTGCAGTCTTTGAGTCAGTATAAATAAATAGCAGGAAATGTAGGCGACACAAGCCTCACAAAGGGATGCATTAGGACTTGCCCCCTAAAAAAGCTTTATCTAAGATTTTTCTTTAGTTTTCTGTGTTTGTGTTTCCACTGTACACACAGCAACAATCATGAAGTGCAAAAGAAAAGAATCAGTGAGTAGGTAGTTTTGAGGGCTGGTTCTCTGTGAGTTTGCACTTGAGGCAGACATGGAAAAAGTTGATGGATATCCATAACATAAAGCTTATCTAAAACACACACCTGATTAGTCAAAATGCACAATATTCCTTATACCCAGTATAGTAATGGATGCACATGCACTGCAGACAACCACATATGTGACAAATGTGCTCTATGGCATTGACTGCTGTCACTATGTGCATAATGTGTAGAACTCTGGTATTTTCTGTCAGCTATATAGTATGCAGAGGAAGCTTCCAGAATCAAATATGGACTTGGACCACATTTGCCAGTATTTTTGACATACTTAATGAGTTACTGATGCCAATTCTGCAGTGATGCTCCTATGTAGTGGTCATGGGGCTTAGATGTCTTCTTATATACCATGTGGTACTAAACATCTCTTGAGTTGATTTGTCTGCACCTGCAGCCATTGATATTATACAGCCATAATGCACCATTTGCAATGATATGTATTGGTGCTTCTGAGTACACATGTTGTGTGCTATGTTCTTGGTTTGTTTCTGAAATTGCTGATCATGTGCCTATTTATTTCCACAGATACATTCCTGCAATCATGCATCACTGTTCCCTTCTGTGCTGCTACCAGCTCATAGACATGTTCCATTAAGTATTCTTTGCTGGCTTTGTTTCTGGCATTTGTTATGAGTGTATGCATGCAGGTGCTCGTGTGTGTGTGTGTCTTTATATTTGCCTGTCTGTGATGGTGTATATGAGCTCTAGTTCAGTTTCATGAAAAAAAAATCACTGAATTTTGTCTTACCTGATTAAGTCCCCAAAACTGAATTTGATTAATTTTACTTTTTTTATGGAAGCAATCCTTACAATCCTTATTACATTCCTCTGATGCTGTGCCTCTGCCTTCTTACTACTGTCATAACACTATTGTAATCAACTACTACAGCATGAAAGTAAGGAGAAAACCCTTTGTGCTGACCTGTTCAGAGGAACCCAAATTTCACTATACTGATAACAATTTTTAGAGTTAGCCAGCTCCATTCACATACAGGAATAAAGCACTGACTATAACCCAGGAGACATAGGTCTGATTTGTGACTAGGGTATCTGTTGGGGAGGATGGGTGTACCTTCTTTGAAAAAGGGGGAGAGAGAGAGAGAGAGACCATCCACTGCCAAGAGAGAAACACAAGCATGGCTCAGGTGCTGGCATTCTTCCACCAAGTTAGATATGTGGTAATCTTTATCAAGGATGTATGGGAATTGCATTTAAAAGTGGAAGGCATAGTGGCCTCTGCACCGATACTTTAATTATTTATTGGTTTATTTATATTTATTTTTCAAGAAAGAGCAGTGATCTCCATGGACCATTTTTAGACTCAGCCCAGGAGTATTATATGATTGAGTGACTTGCTCAGAGTCACACAGTTAGGCAATGGAAGCTGAGGGAATCAAACCTTGCACCACTGAACCACAAGAAACAGTTTGTTAATCCTCTAAGCCAACTGCCAGACTCTTTTAAGCCAACTGTCAGCCTATATGGATATATATATTTATGCTTGGGATACAAGTCCCATGATCCATTCATTAAGGGAAGGGTTAGGGCCTAAATAATATAGTCTTATTACTGGGATGTCTGTAAGGGTATAAACCTCTGCCTGCCTGGATGATGGCCCCTCCAGGTGACACTTGCACCCGATCAGGAGTACCCAGCATGGGGGAATGTAAGGGCTCAAGTCTAACAGTGAGTGGCTTAATAATTAGCAGGCACATGAGCAAAAAATGCGAAGAAAAAAATTGTAAAGTTAGCAACAGAAAAATTAATCAACTTCTTATGTGTTTGAGTAAGTGTACAAGGTATAAAGAGCTTTCCTGAAATGGTATTCCTGTTTGACTTTGCACACAGGCAGTTTTCATTGATTTGATTTTTTCTTTACTTCACCTCCTTGCCTCTACAGCCTTCATCTTTGTCTTCCACAGCTAACTCACATAGGCTATTCTGGAAATTATCATTCTGTACTCTGATATCTTCAGGTTTAGTACTGTAAACATCAACATGTTCAGTGCTTATCCACTGGCTGTGATCTGTCATTAGCATTTGACTCCTTGTTTTTGTATGTCTCCTCTTCTGAAAACTGCTACCCTCTAGGCCTTTGCTGATTTCCTTTAGGGATTTAAATCCCTGTTATGTCTAGTCTTCTCTCTTCCTCCTTTCTTTCAGAATATGTATATTATGATTTTACTTTTGAATGGTAACTGCAGATTCATTTATTAGAATTATTTGACAGCTGTAGGTATAAGCTCTGTCATCAGATTTCCTTCAGTTTAGCATGGTGCCACCTTCTGATGTCAGCAGATGCAGTAGTACAGCTACTGCTACAAATTCTTTTCAGTTCTCATCGTGGACTAGGTCTCAGTGCTTCTTCCAGTTCTGCTTCCTTCTCTGCGTAGCCTTGCTTAGCTCTAACAGGTCTCAGTATGGTCAAACTGCACTTCTGGATATCTATGTCTGCTACCTATTTGACTATGGCCCACAACACAATATCCACAACTGCCCGCCATGTAATTAGTTTAAACTGGCCCCATTGCAATGCACAGTCCACCTGTTAGAATCAAGCATCTTCAAAGAAAAGATTAAATGCACAATGTAAACAACCTAGTCAAGCATTCTAATGGAAAATATTAGGGTTTACAAAGGTAAAAGATCAAATATTCAACAAAGAACTGCTAAGTCATCTCCCTCCCAAAAAGGATGTGAGCAGGATAAAAAACAGACACCCAAACAAAGAAATTTCTAAAAAGAAGATTAGCAGTTCTCTAAACAAGTCTTCCTGTGACAAAATCAGGACTCAACCTTTTTTACCATGAGAAGGACTAGTCCAACAGAAGCACCAGTACTAGAGTCTGTTACCACTGTTACCATTCCTACTGACTTTGGATTCATGCTGTTGACAGTGATTATCAAATAGTCATATAAGCAGTCATAAGGCATGGTATGCTCTGATGTCAGCTTCCAGCTGCTGTTTGCCACCTTCACTCCTCTCCTGCATATACTGTCACATGACCCTGCATGTCCTTAACCAATGCTTGTGCCAAAAGCCATCACCAGCCTGTTACACTCAGTGTAGAAGCCTGGATCATTGCTAAATATCTACATAAGCCATAAAGAATGGAATTTGAAATTATTAACATGAAACTATTGGTGGTCTCTGACAGCTAACAAAATAAAATCATCAGTTCTGCTGGTGACAATGGTTGACTAATGGAGAGCTTTTGTGCACCATGGCTAGCACTGCTTATTACAGCAGGACTAGAACCAAAATGATTGACCACCATCACTGCCACATTTCATAGGTGTATAGGTAAGTACTAGGCTAGTTGCTCTTTTGGACCATTTTAAGCCTAGCCAATTTCCCTTTTTGTGCCAGAAGTGACCCATCCCATTTAGTTATAGATTGGCTTTACCCAACCCATGGTCGATAATTATATATTACCCCTAATGAGAATAAACTGGGATTATACCATAGATAATTTAAGGGGACCCATGCATGGGATAAAGAATTTAGGAACTGCCTCTGTCCATTAGTATTACAAGATGCAGTTCTGGGTTGTGTTTTCTGTTGCCCATCCATAGATCTAAGTTGAGCTTGAATATGGACAGGGATAAGCTTTATAATATCTGGATGAGGAGTCTGTTCCACAGCAGCAGTATCCTCTGTGAGATATTACTGTCTGTCCAAACTGTTCTGTTGATGTTGCAGAAGAGGTTTAGATCCCTAAACTGTGTATTTCTGATGCAATTTGACTTGCAGATATGCAGCAAATCCATCAGTAATGGGTTGGAGGACGCTTTGTATGCCAGACATAGGTGACCTCCTAGCAGTCTGTAGGATACTGAGCATAGTGATAGGGCTTTGAGTTGGTTCATGTAAGACACATTGCTTTGGCTTTATATTCTTTTAGCAGTATATCTCTGTTGGCATTCCAGTTGTTGCATGTGTCTGGACAGATACATGCCAAAGGGGGGCCATTATATTCAATGACTGGCCTAATGAGGGCTGAATAAATGGGGACAATGGCTTCCTTAGATCTAGACACAATCCTTTTGTTTATAAGCTGTGCAATACAGAAGGGCTTTCTTACAACAACAGACACATGTTGGTCAAAAGTAAAGTGACTGTCCACATAATTTCTCAAATCCTCCTGAACAACTGGGCCAACTCTAAATGGTATATTGTCAATGTGCTAGTTCCCTGGGGTAGATGACTTCCCAAAGGATACAATAATGCATTTTTTGACATTTAGTTTCAGTCCATGCTTTTGCCATCAGTTATTTATCTGGGACAAACCTTCCTGCAGGATGGTCAGGTCATTTGGGGATTCAGTGACTGCTCCTAGATTACAGTCATCTACAAATGTAATCTGTCACAGCCCTTTGGTATTGTCTTTTACTTTAGAAAAATAGATGCCAAACTGGAGAGGTCCCAGCACTCTTTGAGATAGTAACTTCCCCTATTTTGATTATCTGAGTCCCATCCATGAGCCAGATGGTAGCCCAGCAGGTGGCATAGGGGTTTGTTCCCAGTCCAGCTTTTCTATTATGCCTGGGTGGGGAATTATGTCAAATGCTTTGGCCAGGTTGAGGTGCGATGTGTACAGTTTTGTCTTCAACCATTGCTTTGGTGACCCTTTCAAAAAATCCACCAAGTTGAGTAAGCATGACCTACCTTTCATGAATCCAAACTGAGACAGTTCTAGTGTTTTGAGGTTCCCTATGTTCTGATTAATTAATTCCATGATAAGCTTTTCCATGGCTTTGCATATGAGGTGATCAGATGTATGGGTCCATAATTGCCTGGGTCTATGGAAGGTCTTCTCTTATGCAGGGAATGACTGTAGCTGTTTTCCATTCACTTGTACAAAACCTGTATGGAGGCTGAGACTGAACAGTGTTGTTAGAGGTGTGGCTCAATCATGCTTGACACATCCAGAGATATTGTCAGGATTCATTGATGCAGTATTATTTGCTTTTAAGCACTTTTAGGACTTGGTCCTGTGTGATAGCTGAAGGATAGCCAGTTTCAGGTATATCTTTTTTTTCTTTTTAAACAAGAAACATCTTTATTGAATTATCGTGTATGACATACGCAATCATAAATACATATAAATGAAAATAAAACATATTTATATATTTTCAGTTGCAAACATTATGCATTACCTATAATCTTCTATACATTCATTGTCAGTCAGATATTATGTAGCTCATTCATTTCCTGTCTTCCTTTAAACATCATTTCTCTTTCCAAACATTATTCTGTATATATTGCTCCCATAAATCCCATGTTTTCAATGTAATTTGCTCCTATGCTTTTCTAAAGATCCCAATTACACTTCTTTTATCTCTGCACTTGTTCTAGTGCAGTTGGGTTAGACTATACCTCTCAACTTTCCAGATTTTTGCATAATATCCAGATTTTTGCCTTATATTTTTGGACTGTTCCTGATAAAATCTGGGCTTTCTGGAAAATAATCAAGGTCTGACATCATTAAATAATGACAGACATTTGAGTTTCAGACTTTATACCCTTCAGAATATGTGTGCTAATAAAATCCTGTTACTCTATCAACTTTCTAAGTTAATAGGAGCAATCTTTTAAAACTTCCCTATTTTTTGGCCTTTGTCCCCCCATATTTTTTTCCAGACTTCTTGCACTATAAGGTTGAGAGGTGTGGTTTAGGCTTTGATTTCCATTTTCCAATAACTGCTTTTTGGCAGCCACCAGAATTAAACTCAGCAAGGCATTACTATTTCTAGGCAATTCCAATTCTGTATCACACTTAGAGATATTTTCTTTAGTTTTCCTTAGTTACACCAATTTGCTCACCCAGTATTTCTAACAGAGTAGTCTGCAGGGAATTTCTAAAGGGTGCCAACTCATTACAATTCCCAAAAAATATATTCTTAATTACCTCTTTCTTCCTCATCATACCTCCAGCATTTGCAATCCACCCAAGGAAAAATTATCTGAAGTCTGCTTGGGGTATAAAAATACATATGCAAACACTTCCAAGCAAAGATCCTAAATCTTCTAGACTTTGTTGCATATTTGGAAGCAATACATATATCCTCTCATTGTTTCTTTGTAAATTGCTTATCCAGTCTCTCTTCCCAATTCTTTCTAACCTCCTTTGATTGATTCCTATAGCTATTGTGTAATATTTTACAAACCCTATTAATTATCCCTTTTTAACAGAAGCTACTGTTCTAGATTGTATTAAAAACTCTAGTGCTGGTCTTTCACATAAGATCCTCCTATTCCTTTCTCTTTGCCTATACTCATATATCAATGCAACACCTATCCTATGCGGACAGGCTTAAATTACTATCACTCTACTCGATATCATACAGATTGCTCAAAGGTGATCTGTGTCTCGCCTACAAGGCAATGTCAGACACTGCCCTACTGGAAATGCTCCATATCTGTAAGTCTAACTCCTCACGTATTACCCACTTGATAGGCCTAAATCTAGTATGCAACATTAACAAAACATGCTGGAGAGATAGGTTTGTCCCACAGAGGCTGACCTATCTCAGGAATAAACTTCCCATACTTGTCAAACAGAGTACCTCACTGACCCTCTTCAAACGCAACTTTAATGAGTGGATGCAAAGCCATAAATTTAGCCCAGGTGATTCACCTTTGTCCCTCACTGACAGGGGCGACAGGTGCTGACTGAGGTTTCCTTTTTTTGGGGGGGATAAACTCTTGTCTATGCTTATAAGGGCCTCAGGGCCATTAGCCTAGTAATCTCCTTTGATCCTATGATCCTTAACAGGGAAGGCAATCTCTAGCCTGCAATCCAAATGAATTATTGGCCTCTTTCCATTTTATTACCTTTCTCTCTCCCCTAATGCCTTGGTTCTTTAGCCAGTTTTTTCCAGTAAATTCTAGCCCCTCTTGCCTATTTTCTGTATCCCTAATTGCAGTCTTCCATATTGGCAGAATCTTTGTTCTCCATCCATGTGTTGGCTTAGTTCTTAAAATACTTCCTGTTACTTTATGAATATAATATTCTGTATGGTTATTGTTAATTCTCCTTAAGGATCTGCATCCAAAATCCCAGTCCCTCCATCTTTCTTGAGCTTCCTCCCATTTCATCATCATTCCTTTCCACTTTGAATTATAGGTTTCTGCTTGTGCTATGTATAGGAGCTTTAACTGTGTAGCTCTGAAATATCCATTCAAATCAAGTAATCCCAAACCTCCTTGTTCTACTGGAAGGATCAGCTTATTCCATTTGACTCTTGTCCTCTTCCCTTCCCAGATAAAATCCTTCAGCTCTATATTAATTGCTCTCCACAACTTCTCCTCTAGTTGACAAAAATATACCTGACCTGTGTATAAAACTAAAGGGACTAAAAACATTTTCACTTCTTGTATCTTGTTATTCAGATCCATATCCATATCCATAAAACACAGCTTACAGTGTTTCAGTTTGTGTATTATCTTTTGTTTAGTCTCTTCCATATATCCTTAAATGCCATAACAGAATCCTTTTTAACCCATACTCCTAAGTACTTCATCTTATCATGTCCCTATAAATAGCTGAACAAATTCATGTGTGGATACATAGTATACAGCTGTAGCCTTTGTTTTATGTTCATTAATTTTGTATCCCCAAAAGACATGAAACTGTCTCAGAATGTTCCACAACACTGAACAGTATTCCTCTGTTTTCATCAGGTACAAAATAATATCATCTGCAAATAAAGCCAACTTTTCTTGATTACCATACCAATTATATCCTTGAATTTATCAGTTCTTTGTTTTCTTTGCCAATGGTCCTAAATATAATGCAAATAACAAAGGGAAAAAGGACACCCCTGCCTGGTTCCTCTGTTCAAACAGAAGTTATCATGCAGGAATCTCCCTCTACACTCTTTAATTTTTTGCCTCTGATTACTCATATAGCGTCCTAATTAACCTTATTATTTTGTCAGGGAATGCAAATGTTTCCATTGCCCTCCTCATAAAATCCCAGCTTACTCTGTCAAATGCTTTCTCTGCATCAAGACCCACCGACAACAGTGGTATTTTCTTACATTCTGTTTCTCTCTGGATCATAATTCTTCTGTTAATTTTATCAAATGTTTGCCTCCCCTCCTCAATACCACATTGATCCATATCTATTAATTTTAGCATCACCTTTGCCATTCTTTCAGCCATTATAAACATAAACACTTTATAACCTTGGTTTAGAATTAAGAAGAGCCTATATGAAGCTGGATCTGATGGGGTTTTGCCATCTTTAGGTATTATAATCACCAAAGCTTTCTTCCAGGATGTTAGTACTTCTTTTAAAATACTCTTAAACAAAACCTTTCAGATCTCTATCACCTTCTTCCCTTCTAGCTTCCAAACTTTCACAGGAATACCATCTATTCCTGGAGACTTTTCAGTAGATTGCTTATACACTACCATTTTTATCTCATCTCCTTCTATCATAACTGTTAAAAATTAACCGTCATCTACTTCTAACCTTGGCATATTTAATTCTTCCATAACCATTTCCAGTTGCACTTTTTCTTGATTTCCACATTTCTCTGCTTTATATATGTTTTCATAAAATTTATAAAATATTTCTAATACCTATACAGGATTTCTGATTATTTTCATTGATATTGGCTCCGTAAGCTTGGCAACAACCCCTTCTACTTTCTGTTGCCCAAGCCCTTGTGCTAAAAGCTTTTCTTCTCTGAAGTTACCATCAAGAAACAATTGCTTAACAGCAATCTTTCTAAACTCATGCATATTATCGAGGTAGTCCCTTATTTTCTTTTTAGCACTCTGCAGTTGTACCTCTTTTTGTTCTGTGAGATTCCACCTATTCTACTATATTTTAGCCTTTGCCAGACCCTCTAAATAATTCTTGTTACTTCTCAACCTTATGTTTTTGTTTTATTTCTACCCTATTTTTAAATGCCATTTTCATTTTATCATATTCCCTAGTTATATTTTCTGAAGAAATTTCTGTTCCCTAGTAACTCCTGAATAATTTCCACTACCCATTCATTAAATTCTTCTCTGTTTAACAGATAGGTGAGGAGCATAAGCATCTCATTTTTCATTACCCTACATTTGTATTTTGTGATTATTAGTGTGTGATCTGAAATCTTTATTGGATACATATCAAAACTTTCAATTAAATGCACATGTTTCTGTGAAATATAATTTCTGTCTAGCCTATCACAGTTTTTCTACCTTGGAGAATAGTATGTAAATTCTCTCCAAGTTCCTACTACTGAGTTCACATCTACCATACCAAATATTTTCATATATTTCTTCAAAAATATACCCTCTTTTGTTATATTTTCATTTCAGGGTCCCCAAATACATCTTCTATTTTGCAAATCAAATTCCAGTCCCACCTATAAGTTATATTTCCTGCTGAAAGGTGATTATTTCTCCCAGAATTTTCCTAAGCTCCATTATAGTAGTTTAGGTAGAATATACATACATACCAGTGTAATCCTCCTCCCTTGCCAGTAGCATCTTACTACTCCAAGTATACTATGATTATCTTTTTTTAGTCTTCTATCATAATTGCCTTCAGCTACCAGCTTCTCATGTTGCACTGTAAACATTTATTTGATAAAGAACAACTTTTCATTACATTCAGTGTTCTTTTATTTACTTGCTTCCACTGAAAATGTTGCTTGATCAAGCCAAGGGCCTTAATTCAGTCACTTCCCCATGCAAACGTAAGAAAAAGCATACATTTTTTAGTTATACCATGCCCTTTTGTCCAGGCTTTCTTCTCTTTTTGTGTTGCAGTGCTTACATTTCTTAAAACTGAAGAAGAAGAAAGAAAAAGAAAGAAAGAAAGAAAGAAAGAAAGAAAGAAAGAAGAAAAAAGAGCACATGTTTTCTTTAACATCCCTATTACACACAAAAGTAACTGAAAAAACTTACTATGTAAGATGCAGTATAGGTCATGTTTCATTAAAATACTGTTAAGGACAAAATTTGTTTTATTTACAGTTACCTCTTTCCTTCTTCTTCCCTTCTCCTTAATGTTCCTCCAAACATTAATGACATGAAGTAGAGCATATGCTTTGGAGTCCCCTACAAATTTAACAAAGTCAAAAAAGTCCAATGTTTCCAGTTTTTCTTGTTCCATCATATTTCACAAATGTGATTGGTGTTTTGTAATCCCACATGCATTCATTAATTTCGGAGTTGCTGGTTTTCTTCCTGTTGATCTCCATCTCCCATCTCTGGTATCTGGTTCATTTCCAGTGTGCTCCTGGCTCTTCTAGTCAACTCCTGTATTTTTTCTGTCTCTGAAGCACTTTCCTTTGGAACACTGGAAAATATTTCAATGGCATAGACTCTCTATGAGATTTATTATCAGAAAAATAAGAAGCAGGATCTCCTTCTGTTTGATAGCTCACCTTTTGTTGGACAAATTTTTTACTTCCTCCTTAGCATGTTCTACATCAAAAAATGAATTTGGCCCTCCATGAAAAAAATATTCTGAAGGTAGCTGGATACAGTAGCTTGAATCTCACACCTGCTTCTTGACATTCCCTGTTTACTGGAATAATTGTATTCCTTTTCTGTCTGGTGTACAGTGAGTAATCATTTCCCATAAACACTGTACAGTCTCTCACATTATTGCTTTGTCCTTCTGAAAAAGTTTTGTCAGAATCAACTCTTTCTGCTTGTAGGATCTAGTATTTACTATTACAGGTCTTGGCTGCTTTTTTATGGCCAGGTTTGGAGTATACATATGATGTTCCCTTTAAATTAACACCTCCTGCTGTGCAATATCAGTCCAGTTGCTTATCTGTGCTTTCATAATAGTCTGTTCCTTCCAGTTTCTCTGGTACAGTAGAAAATCTCAGCTGGAGAGTGAACTGCTTTTTGCTGAGCAGCCAACATTTTTCCTCTCCTTTCTTGCTTATAGTGTCTCTAAATTTCTTCTTTGCTGGGATCTAAGCAGTATACCTACTAGCAAGTAACTAAAATTTACCCAAAGAGACAAATTCACTGACTCTCTTTTCTGAGTTTCTATTTTCACACTGGAAGATCTAAAATTAAGATGTTACTTCATGTGCAGCCATCTTGGAAGTAGTTTTTATATCTTGTGGAACAGACGAAGGGGAGAGAGGGGTAAATTCAGAGATAAATTTATCTGCCAGTAGGTTTGATATATCTTCAACCTCATTGTAGGCAACATTGTTCACAACCAGCTCAGTGCATTGCGCTTTTGAGATTATGAATATAACTGAAAAATGCCTTGCATTTGTCTTTGACTTGGGAAGTTATTTCAGCTTCAAACTTGCCTTTGGTGGATTTTATTAAGCTCCTGAGTTGTTTGTTTATTTCAGTGACAAGGGCTTTAACATCTGGGAATTACTGTTCTTACTTTGGATCAAAATTATTTTTCTTTTATTATAAAGCTTGTTGGTATTATAGTTCCAACATGTGGGTTTGTTTCTAGGGAAATGCCCTGCATCTATGCAGCTGTTTACATACTAGTACAGTGTGGTGGTTCACATATCTGTGTACTCAATGGTGTTAACTGGGTTTGGCGAGGATTTGAAGCTTGCCAATGTATCACTTAGGAATAATAACCTGTTTGTCTTAAAGAAATTTCTAAAGGTACCATAGGTGGAATGGCTGTCTGGTTTAAATTTTATTTTGGAGGAGACTGCTTTATGGTCAGATCTAACAAGTGATAAAGATACACAAGGGACACTGCAAGATGCTCCCATATTAGTAAGGACAAAATCTGAGAGGTTATTTCCTTAGTGGGTACCCCGACTAATTTTTTCCAGGGATTTTTATTGACAAAGTGCAGGAATCTCTGTGCTTGTGCACTAGTGGTAGAGTTGGTTTCCCAGTCTATAGTTTGATAGTTTAAATCACCTAGGAAAATGGTATTAGGTTGAATACTGAGTGATTCTAGTTCCTATAGATAGGAATTGTGGGTTTCTTTTGTCATAGAGGGAGTTCTACAGCTAGCTAATACATGATATGGGACCTTTCTGATGGTTATTTGGGCATGAGGAAATTGCTTTAATAGCCTAGATGTGAGTCTCTTCTGGAGCTAGATTGAGACACCTCTACCTCCCCCCCCCCTCCTGCCCATTAGCCAGACTAAGCAAGTGGAACATGTTATAGCCCAGGCCTGCATAGCCAGGCTGCTCTCCACTATTTTAAACCATGTTTTAGTCACTACAGAGATGTCAATGTCTTCCTGGGTGAAAACAGCTTGTAGGGAATGGAGTTTTTTATTTAGAAACTTTGCATCAGTAACACCTTCATAGTTTTCAAGGTTTATCAAGTTGGCGTTGCTTAAAAAAGGCAGTATGGGAGTGGACAATGTCTTTGCCAATAATCAAAAGTCTAAAGGGGACAGATGGAGGCCATCCCTGGTAAAGCATCATGGTCTGTTGATCATATCTTCACAGGATGACAGATATTGAATCCCCTTTGAATGACACCAAAAACTAAGCAAATTATTGAAGTCAATTATTTTTGATCATATCGTGGCATCATCCTTGGAGAAGGTAGAACACTGCTCAGTGCTAGGCTCATACCTGCCTTGGACACAGTCTAAGAGCTCCATCATATAGCTCTTTGGGTATATCAGTTAACTGAAAGCTTAAATGAGCGAATCACTATTTGTCAAATTGACTTAAGCGAAAGCTCAATTAAGTGAATGATCATTTAAGCAAATTCTTACCCAGGGAAAAGAAGTGGTTGGCCATCATCAGGAATTTGCCCTTTTCCCCACTGTAGTGCAATCTCAGAATTGGTATATTTAGTTGGAGGGTGTGTGAAGTGTGGAGGAGAGTTTTAAATTTTGTTTTGTTTGTTATGGTCGGTAGGTGGGCAACTATTTTTTTCCCTAAGAAAGTTTTTGCTTAAACAATAGTTCACTTAATTGGGTTTGACAAATAGTGATTTGCTCAATTAAGCTTTCAATTAAATGACACAGACCCATCTCTTCATATAGTCCACAGAGGTACACCTCACGTCACTGACATGATCATGAACTATGACAGTAATACTGGTACTTGTTCAAGGACATAGGTACATACATGATTGGATTGATCCTGGCACCTAACTAACCATCACGTTTTCCTTGCTCATCCTGGTAAGAGGCACATCTACATGTTTTATAATGGAGTCACCTATGAAAAGAATGTTTGGTTGGGTTGTTGCCTGCATTACTGGCTCACAATCTGTGACTTTGGGACTATTTGTGCTATGTGAGGAAGTAGGCTTAATATGCTGAGTGTGCTTTGTGCCTGTGTTGTGTTTTGGAGGTCTTTGAGGTTTAGGCAAGTTAATCTTTAGAACCTTAGCATATGACAGGTTATGTGTATTGTGATAGCCTTGGAGAGGAGTGATGTGTGATATGTGATGTACTGCTTAAGATTCTGAGTTTACTGTGTGTGAGATTTTTGCCTCCAAAGATAATATATATGTACATCTCTCACACACTGTATTATGTTTTTTGAGTAACAGATGATCGTCAGACAGCATGAGGAAATTTTTACACTGTCTGAAGATACCCATATCAACTAGACTGTCTAAAGAAGTTGTGGGACAATGTTGGTCCATGATACCAACTGGAATAACTCTGGAGGTAAGGGTAACTATAACTGCTTGAAGTTTGGTTTTAGAATAATATTTGGGTGGACTTGCTACTGAATATTTACATTTCAATACAAAGCAACTAGCATGGAAACCTTCCTCTGATACCAGTAAGAACCTGTAAACTAATTATAGTAAAATACTCATTAAGCTGATACTAAAATCAGTGCAAGCAGTATCAGTACACTCAACATTAAGCAATTTTACAAAGGTCTTTTAGCCTGGTGAGCAGTTTAAGGGGACAAACTTTGCAAAATGATACGTATCAGCTTATTGTCAACAATCAATAAATGATTAGAGGGAGAGAATTATGTTGTCAAGGTATCATAAGCGGCAGGCAATAACAGATGCATTGGGTTTAATAACACAACTACAACAGGGTAGGTGGAAGGGAAAAACAATTATATCCTTAGCTATGAGTTGTTGTTGATCTGAGTTGATGATGGAAACATGCCACCGCCATGGCTCACGCAGTACCAAGAGACTGGGGCTTTGGAAACATGCCTCCAAAGAAATCAAGAAATGCAGCCAAAGACAGGAACTCCAATAGAAACAATTCTCTTTATTGGATGGAACCCACCAAAAAAAAATTAAGTGCTTTCGTCCCCCATACATTTACATGGGACTTCTTCAGAACAAAAACTATCTAGATAAATCATCTTTAAATATTATTTTAAATCACATGCCCAACCAATCAACATAAAAAAGTAATAAAACAATTAATTAAAAGGAGAGCTTATTAACCCTCAAAGTGCCCATGTTTTAATAAACAATTGATGCTAGTGCATTCATTCAAACCAGGATACTCAAATGCATTTAACTTAAGTTGCCACTTTAGTTCACATCATTCTAAGTGTTCTGGTAAAACCTTCCCTTGACTAATTAAAACTATCTGTTGCAGAACAAAGAAACCAAATACATGTTCATTATATTACGTTATGTGTTTGGATAATGCATTTGTACTTTTACCATTTTTATATCATTTAGATGTTCATACATTCTTTCTCCATACTTGCTGCAAGTTTTTCCTATATAGAATACTGGACAATGCAGGCATTTTGCAGCATAAACAACACTTTTAGACTGACAAGTAAAATGGCCATATATAACACTGATGGTCAATCAATTTAAATGTCACCCCTGTTTTAATGACATTGGGGCACTGCCTACATATCCCACATTTGAAGTCCCCAGAGGGTCTGTTGTTTTGTTTTTTCCTGTCCAATTATTTTCTAATAGATTTTTAAAAGATCTATCGATTTTAAAAACTATAAATGGCCTAATGCCTAATTTTTTCTACAGTCATATAGTCCAAATTGAAAAGGGACCAGTTTTTATTTATAATTTTTACCACTGCTAAACTATCTTTATTAAATGTCGTAATAAAGGAAAAAGTCCTTTTTTCTCTTCTGCTTATTGCTCCTTCATTCTAAAAATTCAAAAAACAAAAAACAAACTGGTAAAAAAACCACCCTTGCAGGCCCATTGCCTTTAAACTCCTGGATTCAGATAGATGTGTGCAAAGTTCTTTATAATCCACAGGTTATGTTGTAAACAAGAACGCCAATAAATGAAAAAAACAAATTGAAATTTTATTAAGCTTAAAAACAAGCTTTTCGTCGGCGCTCTGTACCAACTTCCTCAGAAAAACAAACTGCATCACACATTTGTCTCACTATAAATACATCACTACTCCACTCAAATGCGCCCCCTAGTGGCTCCCATTTAAAAAACACATAATTACACTTTGAAAATTTGTAACTAAGAAGCGGCCAAAATGTTCAACAATTTGGTATCTACTACTCATACCTGCCATCAATGCTGGTAAACCTATGATGCTCCAAATATTGAATTTTAAAGCCACCATAATTACATATAAATACAAATGATCAAATGTGTCAATAGCCACAAGAAAAATTATGATGCATTTTAAAAATAATGTTTATATTAACACTTGTGGGAATTTTCTTTCCACTATTATACTTATTTTTAAAATACATCATAATTTTTCTTGTGGCTATTGACACATTTGATCATTTGTATTTATATGTAATTATGGTGGCTTTAAAATTCAATATTTGGAGCATCATAGGTTTACCAGCATTGATGGCAGGTATGAGTAGTAGATACCAAATTGTTGAACATGCCGCTTAGTTACAAATTTTCAAAGTATAATTATGTGATTTTAAAGGGGAGCCACTAGCTGATTTGAGTGAGTGATGTATTTATAGTGAGACAAATGTGTGGTGCAGTTGTTTTCTGAGGAAGTTGCAGAGCTAAAAGCTTGTTTTTAAGCTTAATAAAATTTCAATTTGTTTTTCGTTATTATTCTTGTTTACAACATAACCTGTGGATTATAAAGAACTTTGCACACATCTATCTGAATCCAGGAGTTTAAAGGCGCTGGGCCTGCAAGGGTGGTATTGCTCCTTCATTAATATAATCTATTACATGTTCATCCTCAATAAATGTAGACTGTTGACTTAAAATTGATTTAAATATCCCCTTGGCTCTTTTTGTTTGAACTTCTCTATTTACTTTCTCCAATAAATGTTTGGAGTAATGAACAGAGTTCTCTTCGGAGTCGTATATTGTGTTTCTGGTTCCCTAGCTGTGGAAACATGCTACAGCCATGGCTCATAAAGTACCAAGAGACTGGGGCTGTAGAAACATGCCACAACCACAGGTCATAGAGTACCAAGAGAGTGGGGCTGTGGACACACTCCACAGCCATAACTCATCAAGTACCAAGAGACTGGGGCTGTGGAAACAGGCCATAGCTCATAGAGTACCAAGAGACTGGGGCTGTGGACACATGCCACAGCCACAGCTCACAGAGTACCAAGAGATTGGGGCTGTGGAAACATGCCACAACCACAGGTCATAGGGTACCAAGAGACAGTGGCTGTGGAAACATGCCACAACCACAGGGCATAGAGTACCAAGAGACTGGGACTGTGGACACATGCCACAGCCATAACTCATAGAGTACCAATAGACTGGGGCTGTGGAAACATGCCACAGCTCATAGAGTACCAAGACACTGGGGCTGTGGAAACATGCCACAGCCATAGCTCATAGAGTACAAGGAGACAGGGGTTGTGGATACATGCCATAGCCACAGCTCATAGAGTACCAAGAGACTGGGTCTGCAAGTGGATTTATGCTTATAGTCTTCTTCCTTTTCAATACCTGTCAGAAGGGCAGACATAACTAAAGTAAGAGAACCCACAAGTTCACTGCTCTTCAAAGGATAAGAAGAGAAGTGGGAGGTCATTTTACTGTTCAGCTTTAGAGGGTCTGCAACATCTACAGCTTGGTCATCACATTCCTGTGAACTGATTCAGAAGAACAGGCTAATGAATTCTGTGATTTTTTTTTTTTTTTTGAATTATGTGAAATAAAGTAGTAGGATCTATAGTCATCAGGAGAATGAAGAGGGGGCAGAAAGAGTTTTCCAATTACTAAGAGGTGGGTATCAATGAGAGAATGATTTCATCACTTACAGGTGAAGACAGGGGTGGCACGTGGAAAACACTTATACAGCTGATATCTGAATAAGAGTTTGTCTCAGAGAGTCTCAGTGCACTGGCAGAATAACTCGATGATTCTATGTTGTGTTGTGTTGTGAAAAGCTGGAAGTGATGTGATATGATTTTCTAACATACTTTCCCAGACATTCTGTCATCAGTGGAGTTATTCAAGAATCACGTGACTCTACCTACTACATATACGTAGTGTATTTTTGCATTAATCTGAAGCAGAAGTGGTAGATGAAGCAGATAGTCATATGGCAAGTTAAAGCGTGTTTCATGGAGTGGCATTACAGTGAACCAAGTGAGTGAAATTAGTCTTGGCAAATGGAAACTGTTTCACTATACTCCAGAAATCAAACAAAAGTAAGAAAGCATTGTATTCCTGTCTTACTGTTTTTACCCAGGATAGTACATGCTACTTATTATAATATGTCAAATACACACAACAAAGGGACACCGTGCCAAGAGCAAAAGCCAACCAAACCAATAAATGAATCGGGCACTGCGGAGACTAATAGAGTATGCGAGGTTCACTTATCGTAAGTATAAACTTTATTCAAAATCACTTATCAGAGCAAATAAAACCTGCCTAAAATATAAAATGCTTTAACTTTTTCACCACGTTTTTCATCCCTATACACCTGGGACTTCATCAGACCACACCCCAGAAGCAAAATACTGTTTTTTTAAATACCATATACAGTAGCAATCAATTAATTAACTAATTTATACTTAAGGCAATAAATCCACTCTATTCTATTATAATATGTCCATATTCTGCCAGTCTGTATTCTGAGATTGTGGGAATGAGGGAAATGCACTTTCCCCAAGGTGCACCAATCACAGGAATTGGTTATATAAGTTAAGGAGTGGTAGGGCTGCCCAATGCTTGAACTGGAACATTTAATTTTTGAAAACATACATCTATTGGAAAGACTGCTTTCATTCAGCAGGTGATCACCAGTATACCACTCAAATTATTTTTCTCAAATCCTACTGCAACCTGTGGGAGGATTATTACAACATCTCCATTTTGATCCTCTTTGCCTTGTGCAAACTTAAGAGTAGCAGACTGCAAAAGTTATAAGCAGTTCATGAATTCACGTAATTTATTGGCCTTCTCTTCTGAATCAGGTCATGGGAATCTGATGACTAAGGTAAATAAAGTCTCATATAGAAATTTTTAAAAACATATTAAACACAATGAATGATGGCTAACCTTGCATTTACATTCCAAGCGTTTTGACTTGTTAGCACACTATGAAGACAAAGAGATATAAAATAAATTCTTAAAAGTAAACACCAAGTGACAGTGCATTTTTAGAGCAAGCAAGGACTTTGACCTCATTGGGAAAGTAACTGCACTATTTTACTATATAACAGACCATTAAGGAAAATATACAAACTCCATTCTTTGTGCTTGTTTTTAACATGTTATAGTATTTCAGTATCTTTATATATTGCAGCATTCTTAAAATGGTTTAATTGAAATATTGAGCATTGCTGTGAGTATCAGCTACTGTGCCAGGCAGTTAACACAGCAGGTGAAGGTTATGGACTGTTGATAAAATGCTTCATGCAGGCCAGAGTTTGATTACATCAACCACAATTTAACCACAGTTTGACTTTTAAAAAGTCAGTTAATTAGACAGTGCAGCTGGATTGAGACTGAAAAAGATCTGTGCGGATCAGCGCACAAGCCAGGTTAACAATCTCAAATAAACATAATACTGAGCATAGCTGAGTGTATTTGCTACTATTTTGTACAATCTGTCGTTCTTAATTGGTTGATTAGTGGCACTGCCTGGTATAATTTAGAATTAGGTGTACATGTGCCTTACATGGAAAAGAACCATATCTGGAGTATGAAAGCTTATCTGTCTCAATAAAAGCAATCTGTTGAGCAGTTAAACTATTTTTATGTAAACAAAACAGAATTCCATGCAAGCACTGAATATGATAGGCAATAAGGAAGGTTTGCTTATTACCCTACAGAAAATGCAGAAGTTGCAAACCCAATTTAGCCAGACAGTTCCTTGTTACCACCCTGCCATAAGACTTATGCCTGTTCTATGTACACTCATGAATGCCATCAGAGTATTTGATCTTGTTTTCTCTTCAGGGTGACTATTTAAATCAAATACATTTCTTCCTGTTAGAATTACTTGTGCTTTCTACTACTTTCCTTGAGATACTTACACTGCATTTTTGTATTGTGCTATGCTATTTTCTCACATAACTTTTTTGGATACTTTCTTGAATTGTCTTCATTTATGTGATGCACTTCAGCATTCATAATGCCCCACCCTCTTTCCTGATCCATACACACACACACACACACACACACACACACACACACACACACACACACACACACACACACACACACACACATATGCTCATGCATACATACACTCACATAGTTCAGCATTCATCATGCCCTCAACCTCTTTCCTTAGCTCTATTTAATCTATTTATGCACACACAGACACTTGAAAGCATGCTTGTGCGCATGCACGCACACACACACATGCACACACACACACACACACACACACACACACACACACAAGAGCGTGCACATAGAGTTCTGCCATTTATTGTACCCTTAGCCGCTTTCCTTTTCTATGTCTATCTATTCACACACACACACAGACACACACACACACATGCATGTACATGTACAACATGGATATGCACCACACATACCCTCACATATTTTGTATATTAGACATCTTGTTTGTGAAAAGAGGTGGAATGTGCCTCTAAATATATTGTTATGTATCATCAGTTATCACACCCACATGAAGATTAGCCATGCAATTATTGCAGTAGATACAAAAATGATTGCCAACTGACTTTGTATAAAATGAAATAACATGGATGGAGGCAGACAAAACATAGGTACTCAATGAAGTAGAGCAGGGGCTTTGCATTAAAAATTCATGGTTTCTGGAGGTGGATGCTCCCCATTAGGATTTATTGAAGACATGGCCTATGGCAAATCTGGGCAAAGATTTTTATTTTTCAGAGATGAAAGTCCTTACATAGCCTGCACCTGTGATTTGTGTTTGGCAGCCTGTTGCTGGAGAGGCTGAGTCTGTGTGGTAGAGATACAGAGATACTTCTACAACTATTCTGAGGTGACCTGTGTTTGGCATACAAGGCATCCTCCAAAAAAATACTGATGGATTTATTGCACATCAGTAAGTCAAATGTTATCAGAAATACTCAGTCTATGGATCTAAGCCTCTTTTGCAATATCAAACGAATGGTTTAAAGGAAAGGGTATATCTCATAGATGATATGACTGCTCTGGAGCAGACTTCATATCCACATAAAACAAAGTTCACCCCTGTCCATATTCAAGCACAAATTGGATCTATGAATGGGAAACAGAGGATTTAACCGAGGACTGCCCCTTGTGCTACTAATGGATAGAGGCAGCTCCTATATGCTTTATCCTATGCACAGATCCCCTCAAATTATCATTGGCATGATCCCAGTTATTTTCTTTAGGGATAATATATAATTATTGAGCATGGGGTGGGTAAGGTCAATCTCTAACCAAAGGGATAGGTTAATTCCAGAATAAAAAGGGAAACTGGCTACGCTTAAATTGACCTGCAAGGGTAGCTAGTCTAGTATTTAACCATGAACCTATGACTATGACCTTGTATAAAATGCAGTATAGAGTTTGTAAATAACTTGTGGAATTAACTGAGAAAAGCCACATGGACTATATTTTTGTTTCATTTTTTGTTGAAATAAACCTGTGTTTTGACACATTTTTGCATAGAGTATTTCTTAAAAGCTTATATATGGTTTTCATTTACCTGACCATATTACTTTTCTGCAAAACCCTGATCCTTTTGCCTCTTCCATTAAAAGAGCTTAAGTCTACAAGTGTAATAACTTACTCCATGGTTCTGGAGCCTTAAAGATTGTTATATTAAGTAACAACATGCAGGAGCTTTCCCTTTGCCTAAAACAAACGTGTGTACTTAAGACTGTTCATGATGTGAAAGGATTCACAGAGCATAAAAAAATGAACTGGTATATTATTTACATCTATGTATTACTGCTCTGTTGTGCCCACTCCAGGTTTTGTGCATTGCCACCCAACAGCCACTAGCAGTTGTTCAGCTACACTTATTATCATGTGACATTAGTTCTTTTGCTTACCAACCACCATGCCTTTGGACTCTACTAACCTAGTGGATTCAGGAATGTTCCACCTCTGCTTGTTTCAGCGGCTACTTAAAACTTACCATTTTGATGTGGCAATCAACAAAACTCTTCTAGAACAGATATTAACTGTAACAGGTTTGAAATTTATAGTTAGCTCAAAAACAGATAATAATGGGCTTTCTACTGTAATTCTAATCCTCAGCACTATGGAAAAGGGAATATTCCAAGAAACAGCAGTCTCAGACATCCTATACATAAGTCCAGATTTTCATTTATTCAGTCTCATTATTCTAGGGCTCACACTATTGATTCTCAGAATATCAAACAGTTTCCCAAAGTATCACAACAAACACTGGAAATGAGGCGCAAAAGATTTATTTTAAAAACTAATATTTAAAATATAGATAACATAGTACATAAATCAGCACATCTGTTCTTGTCTGTATTAGAACCTGTAATTTGTACAAAGCAATTGACTGCTTAAACAAGTTTAACTAATACTTAGCACTACAACAAATAAATAATAGTCTAGTTTGGATTATATATTAATGATACCGCTATCTGTGAAAAATATGACTTCACTGCTTAAAGGCTTTAACTCATAGCTTATTACCTGCATTCCACGCATGCCAAGATGGATCCATTTCTACTCAGCAGGTGCAGACTGTAACCCAAAGTGTCACTAGAAACAGATTCCACAAAAAAATGTGCAGGTTCATAGGCAAGTACTAAGCAATCAGTCTGCAGACTATTTCAAGCCTAGCCAGAAAACTCTATTCAAAATTTCCCTCTACCCTCAAGGAGGCCAGGACAAGACAGACAGCAAGAGAAAGAGACTTGTGCTGTGGAACTTGCATTAAGCACTAAGCTCTCTATCTGGTGTACTTAGGTATGGGTTCTAATCTCACTGTGGTTAACTGGTGTGTGTTTGTGTGGGTTGTCAGAACAGTGCAGCTGTGTGTCCTACAGTCCCATGGAGCACAAATAATTTAAGACTCAATAAACTGGAGCTGCTCTACATTTGGCATCCTTTGCCAGAGGTCCAGAATGTTTCTGCTAATATCCAGGGCATCCAATGGTAAAAACAAAAAATAAGTATATTTTGAGATTCTACTGCACTTTTTGAACTGTATTTTATCTAATTGCCACATTATTTCTGCTTTTTACTGTTTGTGACTGCATCATTCTCTGCACTTGATTTCAACTGTACTGTTAGCCCAGACAGCATAGTCTAGATTCAGATCTGCTGACTCTAGCCTGTTATTGATACACTTGAGCACTAAACCAGCCATCTTACATTAAGAAGGGCTCCCCTGCAACCTTATGGCAGAAGAATATAGATCCAGCCTTGTCTAAGTTGGGGCTTGCTGGAGGAAGGTTCATTGTGTGCTTTCCTATTGGTAGATTAGCTTAAAAGTTTTTATTTTCACCTGTATTTAAGCCTCGCATTTGAATGGGTTTGCACTCAGTAAACCAGAGCTGCTCTATATTTTGCACCTTTTGCCAGAGGTCCAGAGTGTTTCTGTTGATATCCAAGCCATTCAAGGCTAAAAACAAGAAAACAAGTATATCTTGGGATTCTACTGCACTTTTTAAACTGTATTTTATCTAATTCCTGCATTGTTTCTGCTTTTTACTGTTTCATTCTCTGCACTTGATTTCAACTGTACTGTTAGCCCAGACAACATAGTCTAGATTCAGATCTGCTGAATCTATCCTGTTATTGATACACTTGAGCATTAAACCAGCCATCTTACATTGAGAAGGGTGTAGATCCAGCTTTTTCTGAGTTGAGGGTTGCTGGAGAAAGCTTCATTGTGCTTTCCTATTGTTAGATTAGCTTAAAAGTGTTTATTTTTGCCTGTATTTAAGCCTCTCATTTGCTTGTTGCTGTGCACTGCATAGAGGGTGTTAGCAGTGCCCTGCATAGATGCAAATACCTTGAAATACAATTTTTCCCTAGACATCTGTCAGTGGAACCCTCCCGAGGTTCCCTGCTGCACAGTGAGCAGTGTTGCCACACTTATCATCCCTAGCCTTCAAAAGAATAAGCCCCCTTATTAATCCTAGCACAAAAACAGGTCTAACTAGCCCACCGACTTCCCTAGTAGTACATATGATAAAAACCTGCTATAACGGATGAGCAGTTTTCCATCATTTCTCTGTCCAGCCTGACTGACATGGTCACACTGACAACCACCTACTCCTGAAACAAACAAATATCCTATGTGAGAGGTGTAATTACACTATAAAATTGGAATCAATTTTCTCATATAACAACAAACCAAACATGAAACAGGTTGTCACCACATACACTTCACCTCTCAACAAAATAAAAACACGATACATAAACCCACATATGTGGAAGTACTCACTAGAAGCCTACCAAAAGATCAGAGACCTCCCAAATGTAAACCACTTGCACATACTGCTATACAACTAGAAACCACAACACTTAATAACACATACACCAGTGTCTCAGCAAATAAGTCCGTAAGGCAAAACACCTCAAAATCTAATGCCCTGGTCATAGGTGACTCCATAGTGAGACACACAGATGTCCCTCTCACCAGGCTGGACAAGGAAAAGGTCAAGGTCACCTGTCTGCCAGGTGCCAGGATCCATCAAATCACACATGCACTCAAGTCGGTCAACAACAAGTACCATTATGACACTGTCGTAGTCCATGTTGGGGTGAATGATTTGAGACGTACCTCTCTGAACTATATGAAGAGAAACATGACTGAATTCTTAGGCAGGTATGATCCTAGCCCTAAGCAGCATTCTACCCTCACCCAGGATGATGTCACAATATAAACAAAATATTATCGACTTCAACAATTGGCTTGGCTTCTGGTGTTAGTCCAGGGGGATCCACCATCTGTCAGCTGGGAAGACATGATAGACAGGCCATGCTGCTTTGACAGAGGTGGTCTGCACCTGTCTCCTCTAGGCTTTTGGATACTGGTAAAGGTGCTTGCCTTCCCTATAGTGGCTTTTTTAGGCAATTTCAAAGCAACAAAATTTCTGACATAACAAAATCCACTCAAGACAAATTTAAGGTTCTGCTGCTTAATGCTAGGAGTCTAAACACAAAACTGCACTCCCTGGAAGCACTCCTCACCTTGGAAGAAGCTGATGTTTGTGCAGTCACTGAGACGTGGTTCAAGTCTGTGGAGAGCACCCCGGCTGTGCAAGGCTACAATGTCTTCCACATATTCAGACCTCAAAACGAGGCTGAAAGAACCAAAGTTGAAGGTGTATCCATCTTCATTAAAGCCAAGTACACCTCGAGACTTGTCAAACAGTATGACTCTCTCGAACTACTCCAAGTCCAATTAACTAGAGGCAAAATACCCTACCACATCATTGCTAGCTATAGGTCCTCCACCACAAGCCAAGAAAAAGCACTCCACCTACCTTGACCTACTGGAGTCACTCGCCATACAGCCAAACACCTTAGTCATGGGAGATCTCAACTATACTTTCATCAATTGGGTGACCTACATGAACACAAATATACTCATCCAGAGGTTTGTGGACTTTGTCAATACAAATGCTCCAGAACAGATAGTCTGCACCCCCACAAAGGGCTCAAATGTACTAGACTTAATACTCACCAACAGGGGGGGGGTCATTGCAGTTCCCCCATGTGACGCCCTCCTTGGTTACGTTGGACCATGAATCAGTCAGATTCAAAATAACTATTGGCCTTGACACCCCCCTAGGAGCAAAAAAAAAATTTTCCAATAGCCTACTAAGCAGTGGTATAAAAAGTTTTATACTCCCCACAGTCATAGACAACAATGACTCCTATGCAGAGGTGTAAACAAATGCCTTCTATAAACACTTAAGCAACTGTATAGACTTAACTGTACCTCACCAGATCAAAACTAGGTCATCTCAAAAAAACAAGCCACCATGGTGGACCTCAAGTATAAACAGATTATATAACAAGAGGAAGAAACTGATGTCTAAGTACAAGAGGGAACTGACTCAGCAGAGGAAGAATTCCTTCCACAGTTTGAACAAGCAAATCAGAAATCTTGTAAAGTTCTCTAAAGCTAATTATGAAACTAAAATAGCATCGCTAGCTAAGGATAATCATAAGGCATTCTTTAAAAACATCTAAAATCTAAATGGGAATGCCCAGCTATGTGCTGAACTGGTAGTGAATGGTACCACTCATACTATACCAGAAGAAATTGACAACCTGCTAACTGACAGATTTGGTGCAAACTTCACCCTCCTGTCATCACCAGCCATACCCCAAAGCATACCTGACACCAGTCCTCTGCCTAGTATCTCTAGAGATCAGGTCATACCTGCACTCTCCAGGTTCAAAAACGTGGCCTCAGTGAGACCAAATAACATTCCAGATTGCTTACTAAGCAATCTAAAACTGGACTTACTAGACTCACTTGGCATTCTCTATAACCATAGCCTGAGAACTGGGTTTGTTCCAGCATCATGGAGAACAGCAACAGTAATCCCCTTGAACAAAGGAGGCCTTCACCCGACCTTGGGAACTATAGACCCATAAGTCTAACCAGCCTCATTTGCAAGGCCATGGAAAGAATCATCATGGACCTTATCAACAAGGACATAGGCAACCTCCAGACTCTAGACCCAACCTAGTTTGACTTTGTTAAGGGTAGATCATGCTTCTTAAACCTTGTAGACTTTTTCAAGAAAGTCACCAACGCCCTGGTGAAGGTAAGACAGTGCATACCACCTATCTTGACCTAGCCAAGTCTTTTGACACAACCTCACTCAGGTATCATTGAGAAACTCTCCCAGCTGGGGGTTACTAGGCAGAAATAGACCACAGAAGGTCAACAAAACCCCAAAAGTCAGAAGTTTGATAAAACAAATGAACACAGTAATTAGAACTGTCCATAGAGATCCATGTAATATAACAAACGTAAACAGGATATATTACTGTGCAGCTAAATTAATAACAGATACAATTCAAACACAAGAACACAGGGTAGGAAGGGAATGGAAGGGGAGAAATCAAGTACCAGCATGGAAGTATCAAATAGAGAAAACTATAAAGCAATTAAGACAAGAAGTGCCACTGTTAGAAAACTATAGAAGAGGGAAAAGATCAATAAAAATACTCAGAAAGATAGATGCGATAAAAGCAATGCACAGTATTATAATGGATAAGGATCTAGCTCGCACTATTGCAAATAACAAACTAAAACTCTCAGCACAGGCAGAAAAACTTAGAAGATACACAGATAAATATAAAGGGAAAGTACAAAATAGCAATTTATTGATGATTCCAAAATGTTCTATAGAGAATTGGGACACAAAGCAAAAGGAAATTAAAGACCACCGAAAAAAGAAGAAATAGATACTTTTTGGAGAAATATCTATGATGATCCTGTGGAATATAACAAAGATGCTAAATGGATAGAAGAAGTAAAAGAAAGAATAAGAATTTCAAAGATACAGGATATCAAATGGGATGAAGTAACAGCCAGAGAGATTGAAATAAAGTTAGGAAAAGCCTCCAACTGGAAAACCCCAGGCCCAGATGTAGTACCTAACTTCTGGCTAAAAGTATTAAGAGATCTGTGGGCTCACTCCGCTCCCCTCCCTACCCCCAATTCCCACCCACCCCCAGGGGTCCTACACTTAAACCTCTCTACACACTCCCCCTACCTCTACCATCCTATCAGCTTTAATCTTTTTTCCCTCTCTTTTTTTTTAAACCCCACCCCTCACCTCTCCCCCTTTTATCCCAATATCTCTCCCTGACCTTTTACCCTCCCTTATTAGTTCAACCTGTTATTTCCCTCTACATCTTGCCCTCAAGATTCCATAATCCTATCTTACACACCCCTACTCTACTTCCTTCGTATTTCACTTCCTGAAACTTGCTACTTACCTGTTTAGCCTTGTTTGCCTCTACCTTACCTTTCCTCTATAATGCCTACCACCCATTTTACTATACCTATACTCTCACTCTTACTCTTAACTATCCTGCTCTCAGCCTACCTTCTTACCTTCTTTGAAAATCAACTTTTTATCCATCCTACCTACACACAAAAAACCTTAACTTACCCTTCTACTACTCTCAACTCATACCCCATCATTTCCTACACCCCCAGATACCTTCTATCCAAATACCATAGACTCTCCCATATTAATTATGTCCTAACTACTGACAAAAAATTGAAGCTTCAAATCCACCTAATAAACAACTCATTAACTAAACTTATTTATCTCACCTTACAAGATGGAGACATCCATCCTAACCCAGGACCAAGAAACCCCTCATCCCAAACTTCTAGATCAAAAACTAATAATACTCTCCTAATAGGTCATCTCAACATTCAAAGTTTAAATAACAAAGTATCACACCTCCATGCACTCCTAGACACCCACTCTTTCGATATCCTCTGCCTCTCAGAGACCTGGCTAAAACCTGATACCAAAGATACTGCCATTTTACCACACGGCTATAATATAGCTAGACTTGACCATTTAAAACGTAAAGGTGGTGGAGTTGCAATCCTCTATAAGAATCATTTAAATATCTCCACCCTGCCTGTAGACCCAACTCAGGATAGCAAAGCAGAAATCATTATTACAAAACTTCAACTGAACTCTAAGAAAGCGCTTTACATAATTTGTATTCCTGGTAACAATATACCCAATTTAGAAGCCTTTCTCAACTGGGTATCCACTACTTACCCCCAAGAAACTGTAATTCTTGGTGACTTTAACATAGACTGGAAAAGTATTAATGCTGAAAATCCTACTTCTCATTAACCTCCATGGTTTCTCCCAAACCATGACCTCAACCACAAGAATCAATAAGCCTAATAATAAAGACAGCATTCTTGACTGGATACTTATAAACAAAGACAAACAATTTTATGATGTAGGAACCCTGCCAGATGATATCAGTGACCACTGTCTGACTTATATTACAAGAGACAAAATTGAATTTCCAAACCTCCCAAACATTAGAAAAGTTCGCTCAACCAAACATTTTAACATAGATTTATTTCAAACTGAACTAAATTCATGTAACTGGAACCCCTTAAAAACACTTCCTCTGGAAAATGCAGTATTATACTTTAATACTACCTTCCTATCCATTCTTGATAAACATGCCCCTGAACGTACTGTCAGAATGAAACCGAAGATTGCCCCCTGGCTCTCTAAAGAAACTAAAAACTTAATTTTCTCCAGAAACAAAGTATGGGCTTTATGGAGACACCATGGAAATAACCCTGATCTTATCCACTTCCGTCAGCTTAGAAATCTGACAAAAAAAGCAATTATTACTGACAAAAAAAATTTTTACTGTAGACTCCAACAAACAAACCATAACAACCCCAAACAGTTCTGGTCTTCAATCAATAAACTCCTTTCCCCAGGAACAACCAAAACTCCCACCCCTCTTAATGCTGACCCAGACAACCCCCACCAAACTGCTAATACTTTTAACTCTTTCTTTATTGACTCTATCCAAACCCTAGCCAGACAAATGTACATCAACTATGTCTCCACTCCAAGTAACCCTATGGACCCATCCTATAACTTTACACTACAACCTATCCCCACATCATTTATCCACAGACTTATTAACAAACTTAAACCTTGTACTCCTTCAGCTGACAAGCTCCCATCTCTCTACCTCCAAAGGGCTGCCAAAGTGATTGCATACCCTATATCCATACTCATAAATAGGACAATCCAAGAAGGAACCGTCCCTGAGATCTGGAAAGTTTCCATATTATTCCATTACATAAAGGGGTAACTCTATCGATTCCAACTACAGACCAATTGCTCTCCTTTCCCCATTAGCAAAACTTATGGAAAATGTATTCACCGCAACTCCTACAACATCTCACTCTGCACAACATAATAGCAAACTGTCAACATGGTTTTAGACCTCATCACAGTACTACCACTGCTCTCTTATCTTTTGTAGAAACCATCAATAAGAATCGTAATAACAACCTTCTCTCTTCTGCTCTCTTTATTGACCTCTCCAAAGCATTCGACATGGTCAACCATTCCACCTTAATTAACATACTTGAATCCCTCTCCTTTGACAACCTTGCCACTAAATGGTTTAAATCTTACCTTAGCAACAGACAACAAGCAGTTCTGTGGGGAAATCAACTCTCTTCTCTCCTACCCATAAACATTGGTGTCCCTCAGGGCTCCATTCTTGGGCCACTTCTATTCTCCCTTTTCATTAATGATCTCCACTCTGCTATCCCTCAAGCTACCTGCATCCAATATGCAGATGACTCTACCCTTATCTGCTCTGCTTCTTCTCCTTCTCAACTCTGCTCACTTACTCAAAAGATCTTCAACTCAGTTGAAACATGGTTCTATAAACGTTCCCTCTTACTAAATGCCAAAAAAACTAAACTTCTTCTCTTTACTCCCACCACCCGATCCCCTTCCTTACACTTCACCATTTCCTCTAATAATGCCACGGTTATCACACCCGATCCTACAACAAAACTGTTAGGAATAACCATTGACAATCTCTCTTTTGATCAACACATTAATTACACCATTAAATCAGTCAACAGAAAAATAGGATCCTTATACCGAATTAAACCCTTCCTAACTGAATCTGCTAGAGCCAAGATTGCCTCCCATCTATTGTCAACACTTCACGCTTCACCTATATTTACCAACCTTAAGAAAGCCAACCTTAATAAACTGGCTACATGCTACAATAACGCCACTGGCAACCCTTCAGAACCCACCACTGTATTAACCTGAAACAACTAGGCTGGCTGGAATTCCAAAACCTTCTGCTCATCCCCCAACTGAACATTGCCCACAAAATACTGCACCAGCCTTCAAACACCCCTATACTCTCAGAACTTTTAATCCCATACAATAATCTTAACTCCCTTCGTTCTTCTAGAAAACTTATGGCTAAATTAACAAAGTCCAATAACTCAGCTGGTGACTCTTTTTTTCTAGTACAGTAGGAAGGAACTGGAATCTACTACCCAGTGACATAACACTAATCTCATCACTGCCCCTCTTCAAACAAAGAATAAAAGAACACTTGAAAAGTCACTGGCTCTGTTCCTGCACTAAACCTGACTAAATTTCTACCCTCTATCTCATTACTTCCCCGCATCTCTCTCCCTCTTCCCTGAACAACTATCTTTTTTTCACTTACCTCTTTTCCTCTTCACTGAAAGTTTGTTTAATCCTTTCTTATCCTTTCTTTTTTACTTTACTCTTACTTTCCTCACACTTCTCCTCCCTACTCACCTTTCCCTGATTTTTGCTTCTCTGTAGTTTAGTTTGTTTATAGGTAATGATATTAGTTCCTATTTGTAAATTGTTTTTGCATGCTAACTTTTCTTTATTGTCTTTACATTTATCCTGGTGTTTTTGTTGTATTTGACTTCAAATGTTGTATGTTTTTTTTGTATATACTGTGGAGCTTTTCTCCCTGGGCCTCTACTGAAAATGGAAATATATCCAGCTAGACTAGCCCGGTCAACAAATGTAAAATAAAATAAATAAAATAAAATAAAAAATCTTTGCGTGAAGATTTAGCCATGAGTAAGAAGTATTTATATGCGCACCATGACCAGACACCAACCTGGTTAACAACAGGAAAAACAATGCTCCTACTTAAGAGTGAACCTGCAAGTTATCCTAAAAAATTACAGACCAATAACTCACCTTCCTACGACGTATAAACTATGCTCTGGAATTGATGCCGATAGAGTTTATAGTCATTTAGAAGAACATTCAATCATGGCAATAGAACAAAAGGGTAATAAAAGAAAGCCATATGGAATAAAAGATCATTTGTTGCTAAACAAAGTTATAGTGGAGAACTGTAAGAAGGAGAAGTATCTAAGTATGGCATGGAGAGACCACAAAAAAGCATTTGACAGTACCCTACAGCTACATTCATGGATAAAAGAGTGCTTACAAATGTACAAGATACACCCTACACTGATAGATTACATTACAGTGACCATGAAACAGTGGCTGGCCACTTTGCAATTAAACCTTGATGAAGGATAAATTACTATTCCAGGGATAAAAATTCAAAGGGGGATATTCCAAGGTGACTCTCTGTCACTGCTGCTATTCTGTCTTGCCCTTAACCCATTAAGCTGTCTACTTAACAGCTTAGGTCATGGCTATAATTTGGCTCCTAGAAAAGAACAAAGTGTAAAGTAAAAACTTTTCATTCTCTCTTTGTCAGTGATTTAAAACTGTATAGCTCATCAGACAAGGAACTGAAAGCACAATTGCAAGTAATCAAAACTTTTTTTCAGATGATATAAGAATGTCATTTGGTCTTGATAAATGTGCAAAAGCAACCTTTAAAGCAAGAAAACTGCAGCACCAAGAAAACATCAGTTTGGGACAAGAATGTGATATAATAAAATAACCTCAGCAAGAGGGAGTGTATAAATATTTGGGAACTGATGAAGGCTCAACAATAAAACATGAACAAATGTGAATAAAACTTAGGAATATTTTAGAAGAGTTAAATTAATTCTGAAAAAAGCGTTGACATCTAGGAACAAAATTCAAGCTATAAACCGATTTGCTCTTCCTGTCCTAACTTACAGTTTTGGAGTGATTGACTGGCCCCAAAAGGTATTGGATAGATTAAATAGCAAAGCAAGAAGGATGCTTCATGTCCATCGAATGATTTATAAAAATCAGTGCATACCAAATTTATATATTCCCTGTTACAAAGGAAGTATGGGCCTCCCTGAAACTGATTACATGCATAGATCTGCAATCATGGGACTGCACACATACCTGCCGACCTCACAAGACCCAAACATAGTGAAAGTTTTGAAACATGAAAATAAATCTAAGATGACTTCCCTGCTTAGTCTAGCAGAAGTATATCAGTGTCAAGCAGGAATGGAAATCAAACCAGAAGTAGATAAAAATCAGGCAGCAACTGAATGTCCCAAAAAACAAAAGAAAGAATATAAGGTAAAGGATCAGATGAGAAGGCAAGAAATGTAGAAAAATGCAGAAATTTAGCTGTAAGTTTAGAAAACTTCTGGAAGAACCTTATGTTGATCAGGATCAAATGCAGGAATAGTTAAGGAGAGGTGAATTTAAACCAAAGATGAAAGGTTAATATTGGCGGCCCAAGATAGTGGGCTAAGTACACGGTGGTTTACAAAGTCCATTGAACATGGTGGAGAAACAGACAAATATAGGTTTTGTAAAACAGAATTAGAAATAGTCACACAACTTGTTTCTGGTTGTGACATACTAATGGCAGAAGGACTGTATACTGAAAGGCATAATAATGTGGCAAGACTGTTGCACTGGGAATTGTGCAAGCATTATAGCATTGAAGTGGCTGAAAAACACTGGAAACATGAGCCACAAAGCATCATAGAAAATGATGAAGTCTACATCATATGGGATAACCCATAACCAACAGTTCAAAAGATAGATGCGAGAAAACCAGATACAGTGGTCCATGAAAAGAAGACAAAAGTAGCATTGATCATTGAAATCGCTACACCCAATGACTACAGTGTCTTAAGTACAGAGAGACACAAAGTCATCAAATATCAGGATTTGCAGGCAGAAATGAGAGCAATGTGGAAAAAAGATACCAAGACAGTTCCAATAGTAGTAGGAGCAATGGGTCTTATAAACAAGAATCTACAATCGTATTAAGATATATTACCAATACATGTAACTCTGTACAAATTGTGCATTACTGGTGCTGCGAAGAGCACTTCTGGCTGACATCAAAGACTGAAACAATTTTACTATCATGAGCTTTAATCGTACTTTGACTTAGGAATGGGGTCCATTCCCATCATGGTATTAGAAACCCAAAAGACTTGGCAAAATAAAAAAAATAAAAAAACTGGAGGTTAACCTTACATCCCTAGATGGGTAACTAATTGGCTCACTGACAGAATGCATACTTTCAAAGTTGATGACTCCACCTCTACCAGTGGACCAGTTACCAGTGGCGGACCACAAGGATCTATGCTGGGTCTTTTACTCTTTGGAATCTATTTCTTGGAAATCCAGGGTAAAGTAGATGGCCTTTGGCTTACCAAGTTCACTGATGATTGTAAATTGGGCGCAATCACTGAGTCCCCCAATGATGTTAACATATTATAGCAGGAGTAACACAGACAAATGATTGGTGCCAGGGCTACAGATTAAAACTAAACACAAAAAAGTGCAGAATTATCCACTAATTACAATATTGACAGCACTCCCTAAGTTCAAACCCAGTGGTTTGAGATTTGGGAAGACAGGTTGATAGCAACCTGAACTTCAACCACCAAGTTTCCACAGTGGTAAGGAAATCCTTCTATGTTGCTCATCTCATAAGTAGGGGCATGGCATTCAGGTCTACAGGTACTCTGCTTGATGTGGAGAGGGAGTCTATTCCATAGATGGGGGAGTCTCTGGGACACAAATCTGTTCTGCCAGCAAGTCCTATTGATGTCACAGACCAGGTTGAAGCCACGTTTGCAGGTTACTCGGGTGGAGCTTGACTTGCAGATATGCAGCAGTCCCATCAAGGCAGGGTCCGAGATCACCTTGTATGCCAGACAGAGGTCACCTCTGAAAAGTCTGTATGAAACAGAGTAGAGGCATAGGGCTTTTAGCCTATCTGTGTATGATAGATTGGTGAGGCCCTGGATTCTCCCTGGTGAGGAACCTCTGTGGTCTCGCCAGCTGCTGCATGTGCTTTGCAAGATACATGCTGAATGGGGTGTTGTACTCAATAATGGGCCTCATAAGGGAAGAATATAGGGATGTTATGACCTCTTTGTCCCTGGATGAGATACCCTTACTTATGAGGTGGGCCATGTAGAAAGCTTTCCATACAATGGAAGCAACATGGTGGTCAAAAGTCAGGCTGCTATCAATCTGAGTGCCCAAATCCCTCATAACTGACTGCATGCTTAGAACATTATTACTGTGATAATTTGTGGGGACATCTCTCTCCCCAAAGGGAATGATGATGCATATTTTTGTATTCAGCTTGAGGCCATGTTTCTGGCACCAGTCATTTGTTTAGGTGAGACCCTCTTGGAAGCTGTCCACGTCACTAGGGGAATTGATGACAGCTCTCAACATGCAGTCATCTGCAAACTTGGTCAGTCATTGCCCACTGGTTTTGGCCTGTACCTCAGAAAAGTATATCCCAAATAACAGAGGCCCCAAGACCGAACCCTGGAGTACGCCACTCGATATGGGTCTACTGCTTGATGTGACTTCCCCTATTTTGACTAGGTGGGTTCTATCAGTGAGCCAGTTGGCTACCCATCTGGTAACACGGATTGATGTCTAGTTGAGAGAGTTCATCTATTATGCCCAAGTGGCATACTAAATCTTTATAAAACAAGTTGCATTAAATGAATTACAAATTAAGATTGTTCATTTATGAGCAAAAAGAGACAAAAAGTAATTTCTTTCTAATTTTGAAATAAATCACAGTGAATGACTTTAAATAAAATAAGGCAGTAAGGTAATTTGAACACAAAAACTGTTCATCAGACAACTGCCTACAAAATGACCCTGGGATTCACAAAGTCTTACCACGCTGCAGAAGCCTAAACTTCAAATGTTTCTGGAGAATGGTAAGTTACAAACCACATTCCTGCTATAGCTTTACACTGACACTGGTTGTATTGCAGATAATAGTCTTGCTTGTGAAGATACATGCAAATGTGGCAGCCACTTGAAGTGACTAATACAAATTAGCCATGTGCTCTCCACAAGAAATGATGTTTGCACCTGAATAACACAGTACAGCAAATTCAGAGAATCACTATACTGAGTTTTTTTCCCTGGATGGGAAAATGAATGCATCATCAAACAATGATACACACTCATTCAACCCATAGATAGGTTCACAGCTTGTAGTGTGAGTACAAGTATATACTGTGGAGGCATCTGTGTATGTGAGTGTCTGTATGTGACCATGTTTCTGCATATGTATAGGGGTATGAATTGCAGCTGCATGAATCTGTGGGATATCATACTGGGAGAGGGAATTATATCGTTTTGTGTGTGTGTGTGTGTGTGTGTGTGTGTGTGTGTGTGTGTGTGTGTGTGTGTGTGTATGAGTGGCTGTGTTAAATTAAGCATAACTGTAGATGCTTGTTTGCAGGTGTGTGTGTGTGTGTGTGTGTGTGTGTGTGTGTGTGTGTGTGTGTGTGTGTGTGTGTGTGTGTGTCTGTGTGTGTGTGTGTGTGTGTGTGTGTGTGTGTGTGTGTGTGTGTGTGTGTGTGTGTGTGTGTGTGTGTGTACTTGGATCACTGCCTTGTGGGCCATTTTAATCCTAGACAGTTTCCCTTTTTGTGCTCAAAATAACCTATTCCATTTGGTTATAGATTAGTGTTAGCCATCCAGTGGTCAATAATTATATATTACCTCTAATGAGAATAACTGGGATCATACCACAGATAATTTGAGGGGACACATGCATTGGATAAAGCATTTAGGAAGTGTATCTGGCCATTAGTAGTAAGGGGGCAGTTCTGGGGTATATTTTCTGTTACTCATCCATAGATCTAAGTTGCAGTTGAAAATAGATAGGAATTAATTTTTTTTAATAAACATCTCTATTAAATTGTCACATATGACGTAGGCAACCTTACATTTATATAAATGAAAAACAAACAAAATTACACCACTGTAGCTGCAAACATTATACATCACTTATAATCTATCCGGTCATTGTCAGTTAAGCATTGTTTGGCTTATTCAAATCCTGCATCTTAAACCTCATTCACTCTCTGCATATATTGTTCCCACAATTCCCATTTTTTCCTATGTAGTTTGCTCCTTACCTTTCTAAAGATACCAGTTCCAGTTCTTTTATCTCTGTTACTATATTTACTACTTCTAGAAAAGTTGGTCTAGACTTTGATTTCCATTTTCTAGTAATTGATTTTTTGGCAGGCACCATAACTTGACTCAGCAAGACTTTACTATGTCTAGGCAATTCTTATTCTGTATTATAGTTCAAAAACGTAATCTTGCCAGTCAATCCAATCCACTCACCCAGCATCTCAGACAGAGCAGTCTGCAGGGAATCTCTAAAGTCTACCAGCACATTACACTCCCAAAAAATATGTTCCCAGCCACCTCTTTCTTGCCAGTCACATCTCCAACATTTGCTATCCACCTGACGAAAAATTCTTTGGAGCCTACTTGGTGTATAAAAATATCCATGTAAACACTTTCAGGCAAAGATCCTAAATCATTTAGACATTTTTGCATATTTGGGAGATACACAGATATCCCCCGTTGTCTCTTTGTGCATTGCTTATCCAGTCTCTCTTCCCAATCCTTTCTAAGCTCCTCTGATTGATTGATTCTTACAATTACCATGCAATATTTTATATGCTTTACTAATTATTCGTTTTTTAACAGTAGCTTCTGTTCTAGATTCTTTTAAAAACTCTACCAGTGCTGGTATTTCATTTAGGACTCCCTATTTCTTTCTCATTGCCTATACTCCAATAAGGAATGAAATTTGTTTTATGAGAATGGGGAGTCTGGTCCACAGCAGCGATACCCACTGAGAGATATACCTTTCCCTCTAAACCATGTTGTAGAAGAGGTTTAGATTCCAAGATTGAGTGTTTCTGATGCCATTTAACTTGCTGATGTGCATAAAATCCATTAGATTGGAGGATGTCTTGTACACCAGACAAAAGCCACCTCCTAGCAGTTTGTAGGATACAGAGTACAGTGACAGGGCTTTGAGTCGATCCATCTAGGACCCGTTGCTTAGGCCTTGTATCCTTGGGTGTTCCAATTGTTGCATGTGTCTGGACAGATACATGACAAAAGGGGTATTTTATTCAATGACTAGCCAAATAAGGGCTGAGTAAAGGGGGTCAATGACATCCCTTGATCTAGATACAATCCCTTTGTTTATAAGCTGTGCAATATAGAAGGACTTTCTTACAACAACAGACACATGGTCAAAAGTTAGGTCACTGTCCACATACGTTCCCAAATCCTGAACAACTGGGTCAGCTCTTAGGGGTGTATTTTCTATGTAGTAGCTCCCTGGAGTAGATGACTTCCCAAAGAGTACAATAATGCATTTTGGCATTTAGTGTCACTTCATGAATTTTGCACCAGTTATTTATTTGAGACAAACCTTCCCACAGGACACCTAAATCATTTGGAGATTTAGTGACTACTCCTAACTTGCAGTCATCTGCAAATTTAGTCGTATAGATCCTTTTGGTTTTGTCTTTTCCTTCAGAAAGGTAAATGTCAAACAGGAGAGTTCCCAACACAAAACCCTGAGGAACTCAAATGGCGAGTGGGCTTGTTGTGGAAATTTCCCCTATTTTGATTATCTGAGTCCTATCTGTGAGACAGTTGTCAATCATGCGGAGTGTGTGTGTGTGTGTGTGTGTGTGTGTGTGTGTGTGTGTGTGTGTGTGTGTGTGTGTGTGTGTGTGTGTGTGTGTGTGTGTGTGTGTGTGTGTGTGTGTGTGTGTGTGTGCCTAAACATCTGAGAAAGTGTGTGCTCGTGTGTGTGTGTGTACATGTTGGGAGGTGCCTGTGCAACCACACTGAGCAGGTGGTTAGAGAGAACACCAGTACCGTCAAGTCTGACAGTACAGTGTTCATTTCAGAGATACTGTAATTAGCTAGCAAATATGAGTTTCAGACTTTACATCCTTCAGAAAATGCTTGCTAGTGAAAAATGTTTTATTCTCACAACCTTCTAAGTATAAAAGAGAAATATTTAAAATCTGTAATTGACTTTGGGTCTTTGTTTCTGATTTTTGTGCTAAGATGTTGAGAGGGCAGAGGACAGTTACAATGGATTACATTTTATGGTTCTGACAGCAGTGAGCTGAGATACGTTTCTGGGACATTATTTATTTAGTTATCCATTCCCTTGATCTCATGCCAATATCTGAGGTATACCATGGCTGTGTGTGTGTGTGTGTGTGTGTGTGTGTGTGTGTGTGTGTGTGTGTGTGTGTGTGTGTGTGTGTGTAAATACTTGGATACTGCATCCCATAGCACTTATGCTGCAAAGGAAGGACGTTGTGGTAGTAAACTGGAGCATCGTCATATAAGCCATGCTTTTTGGATATGTTCTCTGTTTACTTGATTTCTTCACTTTCATCAGTGTGTTTATTATTTGGTTGTTTACAAACTGGACAACATGAAGTCTATAAGTTTAATGACAATATTTTAATTCTGAATAGATTTTTAATTTAGATTTTTTTTTTTGTTTGCAGGCATGAAGATGTGAAATGTACCCTGCTGGACAACAACATTATTGTCTGCTATTTAATATAGACGAATAAGACTACTCACTGTTAACGAGTTGCTTTCTGTAGTGACGGGTTGATTCCCTCAGCCTTCATGTGTTGTAACCAAGTCATTTCACCAGACAGTGCTCCTAGTCTACCTCTAAAAAGGGACACTTGTGTTAAGTGGGCTGTCCAAGGCTGTTAACACATTGTCTTTGAATTTCTGCACCCTTCACATAGCCACTTATTAGTGCTTCAGTTTATGTTATATGAGTATGAATCCCAGCATGAATCTTGTAGTTTAATGGCCTTCCAGATGTACTTTTAATAAATTATTTAAAATGGAAGAGAAATGTTACTGTTGCTCGTGTTTTTAATATAAGATTTTTTTGTTTTGTTTAACAAGTGGTTGTCAGTGTTTTGCTGTAAAATTTAAAATATTCTATTTCTGATATGCCAGTGGGGATTACAGTCAGTAATGACAGATAGAGTTTCATACATCTTATTGTTCCAAAAATGAATATTAATATAAAACCTGTTGTACTATTAACTTTTAGGTGAATTATGGTAATATTTAAAAAATTTCTGTGATTTTTGCTCCCCCAATTTTGAGGCTTTCTCCCCAATTCTTGAGTAAAGACGTTGATAGGCATGCCAAATATTCATACCTCTCAACAGAGAGATAATTTTGCCTCATATTTTTGGCCTGTCCTTCATATATTTTGTGATTTAATGGTACATCATTGAAAGTTGCAATCACAAGAATAATTGATAGTATTCAATATAAGGTATGTAATATGTTAATGCAAATGAAAACCCTAATGTTATTATGTGACCCTCATTTTTTTCTCTTTTTTTGAGTAACCCCACTCCATTCATTCATGCAATCATGCAATGCACTGCTATGCTTTGCTTGCCAACCTGCCCACATTCCTATCCACCCACATATCACTAATTTATACTGTCATAACTATTCTCACTAACAGGCATCACCACCCATCATCCAATCAGCAATAAACTTAGCCAATGTCAATGCCCATTAAAATGTATCATGTTTAACTAGCCCATAAATTGAATATCCAGTTTCCTCCACCATTCAGCTGCATCTCCCACGTCAGCACCATGCAACTCCATCTTATCCTAATTTCACTGCTAACCTTACTGTCATATCTTACTACTTTCCACCACATAACATCATTACAAACAAACTCAGTCATGCCTACCAACATGAAACATGTTCCTCACTATATTACTATATCACTATCACACTATATCTGCAAAATAACTAGCTTCAGAAATTATAACACCTAAAAATTACAAAACAATAAACACAAAGACATCAAAATTACTTTTTATCTTCCCCTTCTCAAAAGGTTGCATCATAAAAGAATACAAAATTACACACAAAATCAAACAGTCATGCTACCCTCAGACCCTTATCACTACTTCACTCCTATATCTCCATGGAGATACACACCCAGACTCTGGGGCACTCAATTATCACATCCCTCTATCAGCAAATAATTCAAAATCAGTCATGAAATCACTATCCCCTCTGGGGTCTCAAGATCTTTAATCTGAAAATTTGTAGTGTCTCTGATAAAGTTTCAGAACTACAAGCACAGGTCTCCCCACACAGATCAAATATTTTACCCCTTACCAAAACCTGGTTAAAATCGTCCATTAAGGATGAAGAATTTCTACCAGCAGAACAACAATATTATCAGGTCCAACAAATTAAACTTAAGAAGTGGTGGAGTAGCTATTATTTATGCTAACTCATTAATGCTCTATATCTACCCTCATGCAATGCCTAAATTTAGTACAAATAAGTTGCCATGCATAATTGCAGTCTACAGCCCACCAAATACCACTCCCCTTATAACTGAAGGTTTACTATCATGGACCACAAGTAATGTTACCCCCAAAAATATCATACTCGGTGATTTTAATAATAATTGCACTACTCAAAATGAAGGCCCTATCACCATGAATTTACATAACTTTATTCAATTGATTAATTCGCCCACCAGATTCAGTAAAAAGACTAACCAGAATACAGTCCTTTATTGGATATTAAGCAATGTCCATGACAAAATATCAACCACAGGCTCACTTCCAGACTCCCTAGGTGGACATAATCCAATATATGCTATCTAGCAATGCATCACTAAGAAAAAAAAATGTGTCAAATCTAAAGTAATCCTTGACTTACTAGCAACAGCAAACAGGTAACACAAGAAAAAGATAAAGTA